>NC_079515.1:39439155-39667560 GCF_000801105.2 Raphanus sativus | reverse complement strand
TCGGTGAGAAGGCTGCTGAAGAGGAGCAAGGCGATTGGGGTTACGTTCATAATCCCGTCAAAGGACCAACGACCGTGGTCTCCCCCAAGGGATATCAGTGCGTATATGAGTCGTACTTCGAGAATGATACGAAGTTATGGTTTCCGATACCTCGACTCGTCACCGCCTACACGATGCGCCGAGGAGTTGCTCTGAGCCAGTTCTTAAATGGCGCTTGGCGCCTAGCAGTTGCGCTGATGGTGATTGGGGCAGAAGCCGGTGCCGCTCTCAGTGTCCGAGCATTCGAGGAACTGGTTTCGGTGAAGATCAATCAGGGCCTGTTGTCGCTAAAGATACGTCCCAACTACAATGTGGTAACGGGCTATCCGTCCAAGACGAACGACTGGCAGCGATCGTACTTTTACGTCAAGTCCGATCGCTCGGCTTTCGAGGAGCCGCTGAAGACCGGTTACCGTGTTCTTTGGAACAATGAATTTGGTATAGAGTGTTTCCTAGTCTTTTACCGTTTCGTGCTCCTGACCGCCTCTTTTCCTTTTGTTTTGGCAGTCCTCACTCGAATACCGCGGAGTACGAGGAAGATTTTTTGGAGAGTGCTCGGATCGTCGCGTCTCAAAGGCAAGATCTTTGGGAGAACTTCTCGTACGGGAGGATTCGCAGGTCGGCTGATCGGATTAGACTACGTAAGTCTCTCCTCCTTTCCTTTTGTTCGGTTTCCTCAGGGATCCTAAGTCGCCCCCCCCTTTTGTCCTTGCAGAGGTTTGGCGTTCGGATACTGTTCCGATTATCACCAAGAAATCGAAAAGAATCAACCTGTTCAACAAGGCCGAGCAGACGGAGATCAATCGGGCCAGAGTTATGAGGGAATTGCCGGATCTGAGCTTGGTGGTTGGGAAGCAACTTGGGTTTGTGGAGCCGGACCAAAACTCCAACGCAAACTCACCTAATCTCGAGGAACCTAATGCGACTGAGTCAGATGAGGCTCAGCTCGTGAGGAAAACGGGAACAAGAGAAAAGAGAGGGAAGGCGCTTCTTCCGAGGGAAACAGACCGAGGAGACTTCCACCGGTGGGGGTGCCAGGTCGGAGAAGAAAAGGGCGCGAAAGGATTTCGCAGAGGCTCGACCTTCTTCTGTGGAGGAAGGGGAGCTCCAAGCCTTGGAGCCTAGTAACGGTTCTCGAGACGACGCTCTCCCGAATCCATCTCCGGTGGCGGTCAAGCGGGTGAGCATCAAGAGACTTCTTCTAAAGTGAAGAAGAAGTCGAAAAAGAACAAAAGAAGAATAACGGCGGATCCTCGGGGCAGGAGGGGGCGCCCGAGAAGGAACCGTGGGAGCCCCGACTGCTGCCGTTTCTCTCCAAAGGCGGCGGTTCGCGAAGATGCCGGGGGATCAAGCAGGTCCGCTCCGAAGGCTCAGGAGAAGGACGTTGTGCCGAAGGACCTTCAGGGGTTTTGTCCGGACAAGGTCGACTTTATCTTTAAGCGGGATACTCCTCTTGTTTGCAACGAGAGGGACTGTGCTCGCTTTGTCCGCCAAGTCCGGGGGAGCAGAAAGCATCTCCCACTCGTCAAGGATCTCGTCTTCCAAGACGATTACACCGCCGCCGCCGGTTCTTCGGTTAAGGTAAGGATAGTTTTTGCGTTTCGTCCGTTCCTCGTCTTTTTCCTAACTTGGTTGTCTCACTCTCTCTTTGATGTGCTGCAGAGCCAAGGTTGGAATGAAGTCGTCCGTAAGTACGACGAGGAGCTGAAGAGGACCTATGGTGTGATCGATAGGCAGCGACACAACACCAGGGAAGCGACGCAAGCCCTAGAGGTCATGCTTCGCAAGAAAAAACGATGCGGTCATCCGGGAAGAGGCCATGAGGGATGAGCTCCTCCAGAAGGAGACGGCTATGAACAAGGAGCTGAAGCGAGCCCGGGAGTTGGTTAAGACACTCGAGAAAGAGAAAGCCAAGTTGGCAGACGAGAAGAAGATCCTCGAGGAAGAGAGGGCTGCCGCTGCCATAGCGCATTCCAAGGAGATGGATCGTCTCCGAGAGTCGCGCCGCTATGAGGTTACTCACGAGCGGATCCGAGTGATGGCTGTGATGCACGGAAAGGCTGCTGCTCGCTTCCAGAGGATTCGAGAGCGGGAGACTCGTCGCGACAGTTTTGAGGATGCGAGGTGTATGCTCGGACAGGCTCGCGGAATGAGACGTTGTCTTGAAGGGATGAAGGCAACAGGTAAAAGCATCTCTCAAGGAGATATCGATACCTATGCCGAGCAAGAGAAATATTACGACGCGGAGGTGAAGCGTTTGGTCGTAGACGATCTTGCTGAGAAGGACCTCTCTTTGTCCCCTCTTGTGCTCGAGTCGAGGTTCGTCATCCAAGAGATATTGGATAAAGTCGACAAGTACGGGTCGAACATGGACTTGCTCGACTCTGAGGCTGCCAGGGCTCTTCGCACTCCACTCAGGGGACCAGAGGATCAATCCGAAGGACCGTCGAAGAGCCTTCTCGAAACCGTCCAGTCGCCAGCTCACCCTGACGCCATCCTTCCGGAAAATGCTCCGGTGGTCGAAGAAACGACCAAGCCAGCTTCCGAGGTTCCGATCTCCGATACGCCGATCAAGACGGTGGATATCACCGATTCGCCGTCGCTTGAAGTGTCAGGCTCTGGCGTGAGCGGGAGCGCTCCGAGGAAGATCCCCTTGTCTCGGGATGACTTTAAATGTTTGTTGTATCCGTTTTTCGGCCTTTCGCCTTGTTCGTCTAAAACTATTTCCTTTTCTCGGCTAAGGCCTTTGTTGTATGGATTTGGTGCCTTCGGTTTTATTTTTAGGCAAATGTTTCCTCATATATTTCCGTAAATCGCTTAATTTAGAAATATATAAATCATCCACTTGTCTATAACCGAGAAATGGAATAATCCGGATGGTTGCTCGCATTTGCCAGCGAGTTCCCTCCTTTTCAGATAGAAACAGAAATTAGAGATGGTTGTTCGTTCGTATTTTTACTTATCCAACGAAGCTTTTACAAGTCTAACGTCCAAGTAAATACAAAGAAACTCTAATCGTTCTACTGAATTACCGAGGAAAAGGTTTCAAGACGCAGTGCAGTGATCGAGAGAACTATTGGTCGGCCAAACCGTCGTCCTTCGATCAGACTTGGTCTGAAATTTCCATTGGATAGCCGGTCAATGCACGACGCACAGGTGACGCAAGGCTGTTATTCCCTTCGGCTGATACCCGATCAAGGCTCAGCCGATTTAGCTGGGCGAGTGCTCGTGCTCCGCTTGATAAAGGGGCTGGCATCGTTTGTTCGGGGAAAGGTGACTGTTGGTCATTCTAAAAAAAAGTTTGGACTTTGTTTTGGTTGGGGCTGGACCCTGTGAAGGGATGCCTACGTACCTCGGATGAGGATCAAGCCTTTCGTAGTTCGTTTGACCGAGTGAAAGTGGCTGTAGTAGCGCATTCACTCGGACGAGTAGAAGTGACGGTTAGGTGCATCTACTCGGTTTTTTTTTTTTTTTTTTTTTTTTTTTTTTTTTTTTTTAAGCGAACAGTGACCTGCTGGTCGTTCGCTTGGAGAAAAAGATGAGGCGCTTCTATTGGTAGAAGAGGCGAAGATGCATCGAGTTCCAGGCTCGTGGGACTGCCTCTCCGCAGGAAGTCTCGAGTCGGTAGACGCCTGGTCGAACGACTCGGGTGATCTTGTAAGGTCCTTCCCAATTGGTCCCTAGCTTGCCAGCGTTGAGCTCCTTCGTGTTGTCGAAAACTTTTCGGAGTACGAGGTCGCCGAGCTCGAGAGGGCGCGCTTTTACCTTCTTATTATAGTAGCTCTCGATTTGGTTCTGGTAATTTTGGATCCGAAGAAGCGCCTGATCACGTTTTTCCTCGAGTTCATCGAGGGCATCGAGGAGCATATCTTTATTAAGCTCGACGAACTGTGGCATCTTGGCGCGCCGAAGACTCGTCACGTTAACTTCGGCGGGGGCCATTGCTTCCATCCCGTAAGCAAGAGAGAAAGGGGTGGATTTAGTCGCACCGCGGGGAGTCGTTCGGTGCGACCAGAGGACGCCGTCCAACTCGTCGGCCCAATGGCCTTTCTTGAGGTCGAGTCGCTTCTTGATTCCATCGATGATAATTTTGTTGGAGGATTCCGCCTGTCCGTTTCCTTGCGGGTAGCGAGGAGTCGAAGGGCTTAGGCGGATATTCCACTTGTTGCAGAACTCTTTGAAGTTTCCGGACATGAACTGAGAGCCATTGTCCGTTATGATCTCGTATGGCAAACCATGACGGCAAATGATGTTCTTCCAGACGAAAGTGCGGACTTCCTTGTCCGTTATCTGAGAGAATGCTTCAGCTTCAATCCATTTAGTGAAGTAGTCGGTGAGGACCAGGATGAAACGGCGTTGGCGTGAGTTCGGCATTGGCCCGATGATGTCCATCCCCCACCTCATGAACGGATAGGGGGCAGCAGATGTCCGCAACAGCTCAGTGGGGCTGTGGATGCTCGGAGCATGACGCTGGCATTTGTCGCACCGACGAGCGTATGCCTCGCAGTCAGTGTTCATAGATGGCCAAAAGAATCCCAAGCTTCGAACCTTGAGGGCGAGTGCTCGGCCTCCCGAGTGGTTTCCTCCTGCTCCGTCGTGAGTTTCAGCCATTACTCGGCGTACTTCATCGCCCTGGATGCACTTCAAGAGAACCTTGTTCGCGGTCACTCGGTGAAGTTCGTCGTTTATGACGACGTAGTGGGCGCTGCGTCTCTTCAGGCGTCTCGCTGCCCACTTATCGCTCGGCAGTTCTTCTCGTATGAGATAATCTAGGAACTCGGCTCGCCAATCGACTGAGGTATCGTCGCGATCGGGCATCTCAGTGTCGGTTTGATCGGTTGCGGATCGTCGAGTTGTTGCAGAGATTGGAGCGATGAGAGAGCTTTCGTCGGAGGAAGAATCGATGCTCGGTCGATCGATCCGATGTATGGGTATCGTCCTTTTGACCTGATCGTGGAGTTTGCTCCCGAGTGCGGCTAAGGCATCGGCGCAAACGTTCTCTCCGCGAGGAACCTTGGTGAGTTCGAAGAAATCGAATTCCCTAGCGAGCTCCTGAACCACTCGGAGATACGCATCCATTCTATCATTGCGAGCATCGTAGTCGCCGCTAAACTGGCTAGCGACGAGCTGCGAGTCGCAATAAGCACTCAAGCGTTTGGCTTTGACGGCTCGGGCGAGACGAAGACCGGCGATCAACGATTCATACTCTGCCTCGTTGTTAGAGGCCGGGAAGCCGAAGCTGAAAGACTGGCGGATGAGTTCTCCTGTTGGCGATTGAAGCTGGACTCCAGCACCGGATCCTTTACTCGTTGATGATCCGTCGACATGAAGAATCCAATTGGGACTCGGGATATCGAGGTCTTGTGCAAGATCTGGCGTGAGTTCGACAAGGAAGTCGGCGAGGACTTGAGATTTGGCGGCTGTTCGACATTTGTACGTAATGTCGAGCTCACTCAGTTCGATTGCCCACTTGGTCAGCCGGCCGGCTCTGTTGGGATTTTGCAGGACGGTGCGGAGCGGTTGGTCGGTCAGAACCTCGATAGAGTGTGACTGGAAGTAGGGTCGTAATTTCCTCGCGGAGTCGACGACGGCCAGAGCCAGCTTTTCAAGGGTTGGGTATCTGGTCTCCGGGCCGGTCATGCGTCTGCTCGTGTAAAAAATCGGACGCTGCTCGCCACGGTCCTCCTTGATCAAGACACTGCTGACGGCTGCCGAGGAAACGGCGATATAGAGAGACAAAACGTCTCCTACGTCTGGCTTGGCCAAGACGGGAGGAGTCGTCAGGTATTGTTTGAGTTGGACGAACGCGTCCTCGCATTTATCGTCCCAGATGAACTTCTTGTTCCCTCGGAGGAGATCATAGAAGGGAAGACACTTGTCGGTAGATCGGGAGATAAAGCGATTAAGGGCGGCGATGCGTCCTGTTAGTCTCTGAACTTCGCGGCAGTTTCTCGGACTGGGGAGGTTCAGGACTGCTGAGATCTGTTTCGGGTTAGCCTCTATTCCTCGTTGCGTGACGATGTAACCAAGGAATTCGCCCGAGGAGACGCCAAACGTGCACTTTGCGGGATTTAACTTCATCCCGTACTTGTTTAGGATGGTGAAGCATTCCTTCAAGTGTGCTAGGTGGTCGTCGGCTCGGAGGGATTTGACGAGCATGTCGTCGATATAAACTTCCATTGTTTTCCCCAACTGGTCAGCGAACATCCTGTTAACGAGCCTCTGGTAGGTTGCCCCGGCGTTTTTCAACCCGAATGGCATCACCTTATAACAGTAAGTTCCCCGGTCAGTGATGAAAGCGGTTTTCTCCCGGTCGTCTGGGTGCATCAGGATCTGGTTATAGCCCGAGAAGGCGTCCATGAACGTCAGCATCTCGTTGCCGGCCGTTGATTCGACTAGGCGATCGATGCTAGGCAACGGGTAGCTGTCCTTTGGACATGCTTTGTTGAGGTCGGTAAAATCGACGCAAACGCGCCATTTACCGTTCTTCTTCTTAACAACCACCGGGTTGGCCAGCCATTCCGGGTAACGAACTTCAGTGATTGAGCCGGCACCGAGTAAACGCTCGACTTCTTCTGCGACTGCTTTGGATCGCTCTGGTCCCAACTTTCTTCTCTTCTGCCGGATGGGTTTGAAGTTGGGATCAACATTGAGCTCGTGGGTCGTGATAGCTGGATCGATTCCCTTCATATCAGACATTGTCCAGGCGAATGTGGATAGGTTTTGCTTAAGGAACTCGAGAATCTTCTGCTGCATTTCGTCGGGCAGAAATGCGCCTACTCGGACTGATTTGCTCGGATCCGACTCGTCAACTGGTACTTCGAGAACCTCTTCCTTTTGCGGGCAGACTTTGCTCGTGGGAGGAGAGACCGAGTTGACAAGTGATTGGGAGCGCTGGATTTTAACCGTGGCGATCAAGAGATCACGCGCGGCCTGCTGATCGCCTTTCAGAGTTTTGATCGATCCGTCTGATCCTGGGAACTTAACACACTGATGATACGTTGATGCGATTGCTCGCATTGAATGCAGCCATGGGGTGCCGAGTATAACGTGGTAAGGGGCTTTGGAACCGACCACAGAAAACTTGACTGTCCGGGTGACCCCGCATGCGTGAACCGAGAGGCGGATTGTGCCTGCGATCACTTCTGACGAGCCGTTGAACCCTGTCAGGGTCCGAGTAGAAGGCTTGACGTCATTGAGGTCAATCCCCATCTTTACGAGGGTTTCGCGAAAGATGATATCTACCGAGCTCCCGGTATCGATAAGTACTTTTGTGACGTCGTACTTGTCGACACCGAGCACGACGAGCAAAGGATCGTTATGAGGGAGGTGCACGCCGAGTGTATCGTCAGACGAAAAGGTAATCGGCTGATCGTCCACTTGCTTCTGGGGCCACCGTTGGGAAGTGGTGGCTTGCCTTCGGTGGTCTTTGACTGCTCTTACCGAATCGCCGCAGGGAGGCGATCCACCCATAATGACGTTTATCCGGGGACGAGTTTGTGCTCGCTTTGCGCGGAGCACGTCACGGAGGTCGTTACTCGATTCGGCAGTATCCCTTTTCTTGCGGTTAAGGGTTGTCCGCAAGTCACCGATCTTCTTGTTGAGTTTGTCTCGCAGATCGCAGTTCGGCTTGTCGGCGCACTGCCTTTGGGAGGATTCTTGTGCCGAAGCTTTCGCGGCGCGATTCGAATCGATCTGTCGGCGGAGATCGGAGGAGACTGGCGTTTCCTCGGCAGCGGATCGAAACTTTTGATCGAGGAGGGAGCAAAGATCCGTAGTGCTGTCTAGGTTTTTCGTGTCGTCGTCTTCTTCGGACGAGGACCCGGATTCGTTCTCTTGTTGCGGTTGGGCGCGGATCACTTCGATGCGCTGGCGATTGGTCGGCTGATCGTCATCTGCCGAGTCGTCGTCGTCATCGGTCTCTCGAGCAGCTTTCTCCGTATCCTTCGACTGTTTGTCGTTTTTACGGTTCTTGCCCTGCGATTTACGCTGAGCCTTCTTGTCTTTGTTCCTGCTCCAGCTGTTTTCTCCTTTTGGCTTTGGTTTAGGCGGCTGGATCTTGTAATCCCCGCTTTCGATCGAGGAGAGGAACTGGGCGTAGAGGGATTTGCACTCGGTCGTGTCGTGTCCCTTCACGTCGTGATACTTGCAATGTTTCGTGAGATCGATGGGAGTTCTGGTCGGTCCTGGAGCCGAATCGACTTTAGCCACGACACCAGCACTCGGGGTACTGGGAGATGCATCTGGAGAGTCGGTCTCTCGCTGGTAAACATTCCACTTTTTATCGTGCAGGACCATGGTTGAGACAGGGGCGTTGTTCTCGTCCACGACGTAGAGGAGACCTCCTTTTTTGCCGCCGTTATCAGCTGGCGCGTGCTGACGTGGCTCTGGCCGAGCACCCGCACTTTTGGCTGCGACCGGCTTGGCAGCGTTCTGCTTCCGAATTATTGCCTTGGTGTCTTCTTCCATTCGGATGAAATTGTGAGACCGGGCAATAGCATCGGGAAGTGAAGTCGTGGGGTTGGAATACAGGTCCTTACGAAACTTCGAGTTGACGAGGAGAGTGTTCATCAAAGCGTCGATAGCGATGTGATCAGGGACGTCGACTCGGGAAACGATCGTCTTGAACTTTTCCATGTAGTCCTTGAGGCTTTGGTCCTTTGTTTGCGCCATATTCCACAGGCTGGAAGCGGTTGCTGCTCGCTTGGTAAACATGATGTAAGTCTTGAGGAAAACGGCTGATAGGTCTCGGAAACTGCGAATCGAGTTCTCGCCGAGCTGTGAGAACCAGGTTAGCGCTTGTTCGTTGAGTGTTTCGACGAAGAGCTGACAATATCCTGCGTCCTTCTCTTCGTCGGAAAGGCGAGCTCTGGCCATAGCTATGTTGAAGGCTGTCAGATGTTCGACGGGGTCGCCGCCGGGTTTGTACTCGGGGAGACGGAGCTTTTCTATCTTGCGGAGTTGGACCCTGGTTAGCTCGCTAGCGAAGGGCGAGCGCGAAGTAGAGGCGATGACGCTGTCGATCTGAGGGGCTGCGCTCGTCGCTTGGTGGATCTGCGAGCTCATTTGTTGGAGGCTGAGTTTGAGCTCGGCGATCTCGCGAATCGTCGTCGGATCTGCTGTCGTCGGAGTAGGGTATACGGCGGGAGGACCGTTAGGGTCAGATTCGTCCACAGCGCGGTCTTCTGCCGGCGTTGGGGGGAAGAGATGCCGGCAGACGGGTTGGGAACGGTTCGTCGGTCCAGCGGGAGCAGTGAGGGCAGCCACGAGAGCAGCGAGCTGTTCATTCGTCGTTTTCTGGACTTCTTCTTGATGCGCGAGGCGAGCCATCACGGAGCTCATGAAGTCCGACGAGAGAAGGGGAGGAGGAGGCGGAGGCGTAAGCTCGGTCGCTTCGCCGGAAGAGCCGGGGTTCGAGTCACCAATCGTCATACTGGGCTAAGAAACGTTACTCTGATCGGCCCCACGGTGGGCGCCAATTGTTTAAGGTGAGTTTGGTCAACAGAAAATAGAAGAACTCAAGAGTGGGATGAACAGAGACGTTTTATTAGAGTCGGAATAACGAGGGTACAAGAGTAAGAAAGCCGGCTAGTCGATGCTCGGCGAGCTCCTAGCCGGAAGTACAAGAGAGCGGCGAGATACAAAGAGAATAAAGGAAACCCTAATCTGGCCGCAAGTCAGTGTCTCTAAGTGGTGATACCCTTCCTTCCTGTCCTCAACTCCTTATATAGTCTTTTGGGTCTGTCGGTTTTGACCTAATTCATCCTTTTTACTATGGGCCTTTTGACTTGCAGGCCCAATCGGGACGACTGTTCGGCCCGAGCCACTTGGTCGGCGCCTTCGGCTGCTCGTCTTCTGATCAGAGGAGGCATGAGCCGAGTTGCGACTCATTTGGAGCCGGCTTCGAGCCGACTATCCTTTAGATGTCAGAAATGGGCCTCCTGTTCGCTGGGCCTTGTGGATGATGACAATTCATCCCCAACAACTTACAGGTGGAAACATAGATGTAGGTGGATTCAAATATGAAGACTATGGTCTTATGCTAAGCGGAAGTGAGCCTCTCTTGATGGGACGAAAGGTACACAAGTTAAACTTTGAATCAAAGCCTTAATTTAATGTTAAACTAATGTATATGTTTTCTTATATATATAATCCTATTTTCTTGTATGCATGTTTTGTGGCAGTTAAAAGGTCTAAAGCCTATGGAGTCTGGAACAAAGAAAAGATCAACAAAAGGTGTAGCCTCAAGAGATTCAGAAAAAGAAATTGATAATCTAATGAGAAGCGACTATCCTTCACGTATGAAAGGAAGAAAGAGAACTCCAATACATAATTGATAGCATGCATATGGTCATTAAGTAGTTTAAGAAACGTACAAGTTCATTATGGTAGAAGAAATGTTAATCAGGGCTATATATAAAACATATGTTTAGAATTTTTCTTACCTTTTTTTTTTGAATCTGCAAACAATGTATGCTCTTACTTTAGCGTTTAGACTCATATATTAGAAACAGTACCTTGATTTTGTACAATGCATAATGAGTGACCTCTACGACTCTATCTCTATATATTTTTTTTTTGAATATCAAGAGGTTCAGGCTCGTAATCTTCTAAACCCGAAATCACGACATGTTAAAATTTATTTAGTCTCAACGGTCATTCAAACTCTTGTTTGCTTATGATAACGAAAATCAACAAAAACCTGAGAGAATCTTTAGTATTAATATCAAAACAGTGAATCGATATCAAGAGCTATTTTTAAGGCAAGAAAATAACACACTGAATCTTGGATCGAGAAAAGATGGGTTGTATACAATATGTGTATCTTAAGCTTGTTCGTGAATCATGACTTGTATCTAGGGCTGGGCGTTCGGGTACCCATTTGGATTTCGGTTCAGTCCATTCGGGTTTCGGGTTTTCGGGGTCAAAGATTTCAACCCTATTCGGATATTTCTAAATTTTGGTTCGGCTTCGGTTTGGATCTTTGCGGGTTCGGTTCGGGTTCGGTTAACCCATTTAAAATGTTTTTAAATTTTCAAAATTCATTATATACTTTAAATTTTTAAAATCTATAAGAAAGATAATATATTACATATAAATTTTCATAACATATATGTCAAATACCTTAATTTAACATATAAATTAGTTTTCTTTGAATATTTGGATAAAGAATCAATAGATATTTAACTATTTTGGTGTTTTCAGTATACTTTAGCTATTTTAAACATTTACTTTTGACTATTTGCATATATTTTCCGAGTATTTTGGAAAACTTAAAGGTATCTTATATATTTTTAATATTTTTAATATACATTATATATAAAAATAATGTATATATTTAAGTATATAAATTTATTTCGGATACATTCGGGTATCCAAAATATTTCGGTTCGGATCGGGTTCGGTTTTGGTTCTTTAAATACCAAAATTTTAGACCCGTTCGGATATTTAATCAATTTCCATTCGGGTTCGGTGTTACTTTTTCGGATCGGATTCGGTTCGATTTTTCGGGTTCGGATTTTTTGCCCAGCCCTACTTGTATCTATAGGTAGGCCAATATCAGTATTCCAATGGCTATATCGATTTCTGAATAGAAAGTGATTGATGAGACATGAAGAAGATACACTACAAAAGCCTCCATGGGGGACCAAATGATGATAAGTATATTCCAAATCACGTCTATAACAAGGAGTTTTCTTTTATATATTTGGTGGCAATCTATTTATACAAGCCAAGTTCTTTTTATTCAAAGACATCAATGGTTGCAAATAAAATTATTAAAAATGATTTTACCAGAGCCGTGGGGACCTTTTATGCTATGTAGTTTTGTGGCAACCTAACTATATAGTTTTCTGTTTGAGTTTAAATGTTCCGTGAGAGTGACAATCTAATTTTATTCTTACCGTTCAGTGTAATTTTATTCAAATATAAACAACAATTGCAAGAAAATTTAAATATAATACTTATTTATTATCTCAAATAATTATAAATAATAATTATAATAATGTGTAACATAATTATACATTGCATTTTAAAATTTTATTCTCCAGCCACCAAAACTGCAAGACCATGGATGATGATGATGCCAAAGGATGGAAACTTCACAATGAAAGCTTCGATCTATCTTCTCATGCAAGGAAGCTCTTCAGAAGTCTTTTGTACACCAGAAAACCCTAACTGAGATTGATATACAGTCTCCGTAGATAACTCCATTATTCACCCATCCATGTATGTCCTGCATCACCCATATCTAACAGAGATGACAATGGTGGTGGCTCTGATCATTTGGTTTCATCAACTGAATCAGCATTTTCATTCTCATGTAACAGCTGAAGACATTCGTATGGATTAGCATAGAAGTAGTCTTCTTCTTTAGGTCTATTAGGAATCACAAGCCGCTTCTTGGGACCTCCCATTCTTGTAGCGTGAAAGGCCTTCACCGTGGTCGAAAACACTTCCCAGCTCAACATTCCTTGGTAGTATTCATCTATTAGATTAACCAAAAACTTCCTGTTTAGCTCAATCGTTTTCTTGAACCCCAAGAACCTGTATGTAGAGAGTAAGTACATTATTAGCCATTGATGAAAGAAACATTTTATGGTCTTAATACTTTAGATTAAAACAATGATATAATGATTCATTCACCTGCGATGACCTTCCACGACTTTAGCCATGTTCCCATAATAAGTAGGAACGAATATGTCACTTTCGAGAGAGATGAGGTAATCAAGAGCAGCCATTTGAGAAGAATGGTTCTTACAGAAACTCAAATCAGAAGAATCAAGCAGAGTTTCTTTCCTCACCTGTTTTTTCATCAAAGATCCATCAGTTACTGACACTACGAGTGAATCTTTCAGACAATAAGCTCTTGCTTTTTCTTTTGCTACTAACCACATTTGGAAAGACGTCTGTTAAAACCTTTAACCTCCTTTTACCACCGTATATCTCTCCTGCAGCTATGTAAATCTGAACATTACGGTCAATCCCCAAGGCAGATAGTGTCAGAGCTGTTTCTTCTGGAGTCAGTGGACAAAGACCTTCTTTCCTCTTCAACTCTGAGTCTATTACTTTCTCCTTCCACCATGGATAAGCATATCTAAGCAAATGATAAAACATCAATATCATGATCAACTGTTAACAGTAAGATGAAATGTTGTTTTATTAACCTCATTCTTGTGAGCTCTTCCTCTTCGTAGCGGTTGCAACCATGGGAGCAACCAGAGAAGGCCAACATATCCATTTCGTATCTGAGATGGAGAACCAGAAAGGGACCTTTCTCCCTCAGAATCTTGACTACTCTTCTACCTAGTTCCTCAATCTTTGGAGTAAACCTGAGCCCGTTGAAGTTTACTCTGCATCTCAGCTTCTGGACCTCAACAGGGAGTTCGTTATTAGCAAGTCGAGTATCGGTCTTGTTCAGTTGTAAGACCTTATGCTTCTTCACCAAGGGAAGAATCTGTTTTCAAAAGATTAATTACAAGAAGCTATGAGAAACCATTTTCCAGTAAAGGAAAAAAAAAATCTCATAAAGAACCTGGTCTTGGTAGTAGGACATGTTGGACCAGCTGATAGGAGGCATGGTGTGGTATACACCGAGCTCAACCCTTCTCTTAAGCCTTGGAGGAACCTCTTTAAGTATACGAACTTCATCTCTCAAAGAAGTTATGAAGTGATCCACATCGAATATGTCTTTGAACTCACTGCTCACATAAGAACACCCATCAACAACTTTCAAGAGAAGCAAAAGAAGCTCTGAGTGAGAGATGGATGGCAATAATAATAATAATAATAACCTTGGATCGTTCCAGAAAGAGGTCTTGTCAAGCTCCGGGACTATAAGTGTGACATTCATGTATCTTGCAATAGTCACCATATCACATATCTGAAGGAGACAAAAAAAACAGTGTCCCAAAGTCATATCTAAGCTTTTTGGTAAGGATTATATGACAAGGCAATAAGATTAGTTATGATCTTTGTACCGCAGCTCGCATTTGGTTGAGTCCTCCATTGCAAGAAACCATAAGATAGCCATTGTTGTGATATATCCCTAAGTCAGAGCACAAAAATGTATAAAAGATCTAAAACATTCACAAGACTGTTGCAGTATCAGCTACATGACGAGAAAGAAAGATGAGCTTTACTTTTAGGAGGGAGGGCTATTTTGATGGGAAGAGAAGCCAATTCTTGTGCAGCAGCAGCCATTGGGAAGTCATGATGGTGATTGAAACAAGAAGGCCAGCCTTTCAACAATCTTGGTCCCCACATCCCTCCCACTGCCACCAAATGAACAAAACAGCTCCATAGCAACAATACGGTCATAGCACGAATCATCCAAAGGCTCATACGAGACTTGGAAACAAGGGAGTTCTTGAACTTGTCAATCTTGCTGCTATCTCCTCCTCCTAGGAACTTAACCTTCATCTCCCACAGCTTCCTCTGGTATAGAGACTTCTCCGCTTTACACATTTCTAAATGCCTATAACTTCCTCACAGGGGGGGGGGGGATTTCATCAAACAGATTCTAAGCTTAATAAAGTTTTTAGGAGAAAAGACACTAATCTGAGTTTATGAACAACCGATGACAACTCTCTCACTATGAGCTACAAGCAGCAAGAACCCAGATCTCAATTTTGATTGTAGAGTTGGAAGCTAACTCTTCAAGTTACAAGGAAGCTCTGCAATGGCGATCCTTGGAGCTCAAAAGTAAAGTAAGCAGCAAATCCAATCAAAAGGTGGAGACTTTTGAGAATGCTTGTTTGAGATGAGATTGTCGGCTACTTCGAGCAGATCCGGTCGTTGATCACCAAACAACTACGAAACTGAATCGAAACTCCTCAGAGAGATTCGGAAGAAAGAAGAAGATCAGACAAGAATGTGCGAAAAGATTAACACTTTCTCAATAACAAATGAACTGTCTTTTTTTTTTGTCGGTTGTCTTTTTTTTTTTTTTGGTTTGTGACCGTTTTGTTAGCCTTTTCTGTGATAGACAGTTGCAGCCATTGTTATATAGCTTCATCACAAATATATATATTTATATTTTTTTCATTGAAAAAAATCTTCATGCTCTATTTTTTTTTTGCTAATAATTGCATTATTTCATTTAATTTAAGTAGGTAATATATAAAACTTGAAAATACTACACTGATTTGATATTTCTCTTATAAGTTAATTCAGAAAACATATTGTGTATTATAAAATCGGTTTCTTTTTTTTTTTTTTTTTTTTTTTGTAACTTATAAAATCGGTTTCTCCTCTAATTGTAATTTTGCATGAATACATGGTAAAACAAATTAATAGATTTTATTTCTCAAAAAAAAACAAACAAATTAATAGATTTTATTAGCAACCAGTCTAGTAATTTCAACCATGCTACGATCTTAATTCAACTTTTACGTGATACGTAAGTGTGTGCCGTAATAAAAAAAGGTACTATTCCTTAATTTTAGAAGTAAATAGCCAATAACGATGTTACGTACCGTGGTACCAACCTTTCTGGTTTATTTTTCTTCTTACAAGCTACGTATGGTTGAAAGGAGTCAACCTTTGAAGTTTAATTGACCAAATCATTAATCAATGATATTCTAATCACCAACTTCATTATTTGTATTTTTTTAAGTTCATTATTTGTATTTAATTAGTATTTATTAGGATCCAGTAACAAACTTTCTTAACCACACCAACAAGTCTTGTCTCAACCCAACCCCTTCATTAAAGTAGTTCTAGAACTGAACTAGTATTTGGTAAACGCAAAACAAGAGAAAAAGACTAATTGATATATTCAATAATAAAAGTTATCCTATTCTATTCATTGGTTTATCTTGATTATAGTTACTAATGAGTGACAACACCGCATTAGTCAACAGATAAGTTTTTTTGGTTGAAATAAGAGAACCATAAGAAACCAAATTACATTATGTAAAAATGATATACGATCATAGTGATACTTTGTAGTAAAGGTTATTCAATTAAAAAAAACATATTATCAGATATGACTTGTAATTTGTAAAGCCTAGCGTTCCGGGTTCGAGTGACTTGCTAGCTTATGTTTTAGATGCTGAATCTCTGCAAAATGTGGATATGATCACATTCATGCATATATCATATATTCATATATGTGGATACCAAATAGTTTTACTTCACGTGACTATACTTTACAGTAGATGTTTTAGCAGACTTCCTATTGTGGAAAAACAATAAATAGAAACAGAAAGTAAATTTAAAGCTTAGTTGATATGAGAATTGAGAAAATTCGCCAAAATAATATATAGGACAACGACACGTGACCAGGAGAGTTACTTGCTTTGTTTTTTATTTTACTATTTTCTCAAGTTACAATTATAGAAACGTCACATAAGTGGCCACATACATACACACATTTCCCCCTATATAATATCTCAAATTAATAAACTTTAAACTTATCTTTCGAAAAGATACAGCATAAAAAAGAATATGCCCAAATATAAATATTAATTTAAAAAAATCTGAATTACATAAAGTAAAAATTGATTTTAAACTCTATGTTGTCGACTGATAATGATTTTGTGATAACAAATTATGATGGATTAGTTTGTGGTTGGAGGTATAGCAAAGGCTTTTAATATGAATGAAAGGCACTCGCCAAAGAAACTGATGTTTGAGGTTTCATCGGTATATTGTGCGATGCATGAAATGTTCTATTACTTGAATGCATTTAAGTGTTGATTCCAAAGATTACGATCACCGCACCGAAAATTAAGAAACTAAATAAATGCAAACCGTATTCTTTTGTGTTTGTGATTGACAAACTTTTTCTGTGTGGTAACAGTTTGTGTCTTGACCATTTAAAAATTTGGAAAAAAGGAAGAAAATACTATAATAAATTTTATTGTTGGGGATGTTAAACTATTAAATAAAGGAAAAGCAAATCTCAAACTATATAGGTAGAAATGGGACATTACCAATTAATATCCCCACGAACATAAAGAAAGTTGTGTCGGTGCCTCTACGCCTTAATCATGACGTGCCATTCTCAAGTTAAGCTAAAAGGCCAAAAAGAGAAGCAATTATTGCTGTCTATTTATTTATATAGATTGCGTGAAATCAGGAAACAGAATTTATTTTGTAATATAGATTACTACTAAAATATTAATGTTTTATACAAAATTTAAAAGAAAAATATATTCCTCATATGTTTTTAAAGTAAGAAAAAAAATTAACAAAATGAGATTTAAAAATCTTTGCTCAGTTAAGGCGTCACTCCCCTAATTTACCGCGATGTAAATTCTTGTCTTGTTACAGTTGAGCCCAATGTCATGCAGTGTAAAATGGGTCCTAAAAGTAATCAAATAGATCTGAAGTTTTTCTAGAAAGCCCAGTTTGAACGCAAGTATATTGGGCTTTAGAGTCGGAATCCCACGAAACTGACACTGAAATAGGTCCTACTTAATCAAACCGGACTACAATTATGAAATCAAAACTACAGGCCTTCTAGTAAATATTTTGAGGTAATTAACTGAATTGAGATGGCTGCGTGGTTAAACAAAGAGCAATATGTGAGTGTGTTTTGCATTCAACAACAAAATGAGTGTCTCGAGTTTACAATAGCGAAAGAAGTTGTCTAAAGTAGAGTCAATCACACACACTATCTATCATAAACAAAGAGACACACACATACTTAGAGCTCATCGTCGGTCCCGACAAAACCAAACTTTTCAGCCCTTTTCCATTCCCAACAAGGATCGCTGATCTCACAAACTCATCGCATATTGAGTCACTCCCCCGGACAAAACGCCAACTATATCAAAAGCTTCATGTGGTCGAGCCACGAGATTTCATCACGTTTCTCTGCAGCAAGAGCTATAGTTGATTCAGTTTTCATTATTTACTTTTTTTTTTATGGTCGGCCATTATTTACTTTCAACTCAGGAAAATTAATTATTGATAAAAACTCGCATTAATATTTTATTCCTGATTAATATTTAAGATAGTCCTACTTAAAAAAAAACCTTACAAAATTACAAAAGGTTAACCTCCCTCCCCCAAACCGAGAGCTCTTATTTTCACGTTTCCTCCTCTACTTGTCTTTTTTCGGCGATGGGAGAAAAGCAGAGGAGGAAGCTGCTCGTGTTGTATGCTTCTCAGACCGGAAACGCTCTTGATGCGGCCGAGCGTATTGGCCGTGAAGCTGAACGCCGAGCTTGTCCTGCCTCTATCGTCTCCACCCACGAATTCGACCCCGTATGTGTCAATCTAATAGCTGCTTCTTACTGTGTTCTGAAGATTGTTTGCTTCGCTTATTGGATGCTTAATATGAAGGAAACCGTTACAATTCCTCTGTTTGATCACTTAGAACCAGATGATTGTTGTTATGTTCTCTTCATTACCAATAAATTAGTTTTGTTATGTTGATTGAATTTCGAGTAAACACATAAAAAAGTGTTTTCCTTTATAACTTAAAATTCTTATCGAAAGTTGCTATTTTTTTTTTTTTTTTTTTTGCTGCAGAGTTCCTTAACTCATGAGGAGGCTGTTGTTTTTGTTGTATCCACTACAGGGCAAGGAGACTCTCCTGATTCTTTTAAGGTTCCTTGTGATAATTTTCATTACCAGTAATGTAGTTTAAGTTTATTGTGTACCTTATTGTTGTTCCTTGTCTCTTTTTTTTTTTTTTGAATTACTGAAGGAGTTTTGGAGGTTTCTTCTTCAAAGAAACTTGGGAAACTCTTGGTTGCAACGAGTTCGTTTTGCAGTGTTTGGCCTAGGTGATTCAGGTTACCAGAAGTACAATGTAAGTGCATCTGCCACTTTATATTCATGAATTATATTCTTCTCTGCCACAAATATTCATGACATTAGTTTCTTTCTGATGGCTTTAGTTTGTTGCAAAGAAGCTACACAAAAGATTACTACATCTTGGGGCCACATCAATCATTGAGAAAGGTCTGGGAGATGATCAACACCCATCAGGGTATGCAACGGTTATTAAGGAAAATAAAGATTCTGTCAAATTTGATCTTCCCTTTATTATTCTCTGATCACAAATGAATCATTTGATCAGTTGAAGATATAATATCCACTTCCTTGCTGTTGCTTGTTTAGTACTATAATGTCAAGTGTTTGAATTACTAAATTTTCAGTTTTTGTGTTGTCTTTAATTTTCAGGTACGAAGCAACTCTTGATCCATGGATGCTGTCTTTGTGGAGTATGTTATATCAGATCGATCCAAAATACTTTCCCAAAGGTCCAGATGTGGTGATTCCTCAAGATGAATTAGTTGATCAGCCCAAGTATATGATTTCATATCATAAGCAAGAGACACTGGAGCCTGAATTGATGGCAGAGTCAGGTACACCAAAGTATCCCATCATGTTCTTGACAAGGGAATTCATAGTGTGGACATTCATGTTAGCTTAGGACTATGTTATGCTCTACTTACAAAATGAACTTTCTGTCTAGTAGTAACGGTTATTGATAGAAAAATGTCTATGTAGCAGATATCATAGAAAGAGCCCGTGGAATGTCACCCGGAAAATTATCCAAGGACAAAACTAAACCAGACTGCTTTCTCAAGATGGTATGCATATCCATTATATATATATATTTTTTTTTGTTTTGTTTTATGTTATATATGCTACGCACCTTGCTAGTTATGCTATTTCAATACTCTGTTACCTGTGGATTTGATGTTCATCCTTGGTCAACATGGTTTCCTAAAAATATCTAGTTTTCTGGTAAGCCTAGATGATATGCATTTTGTTCCCTAAGCTTTGCCTTTACATTCCAATCATGCAGACTAAAAATGAAGTCTTGACGAAAGCTGGAAGTACGAAGGATGTCCGCCACTTGGAGTTCCAATTTGTTTCTTCTGTAAGTAACTTTGCTATTCACTTAGTTTAAGTCTGTCGTTCAATCAATTTTATCCTCTTTGGTTTTCTACTCATTATAGAGTATCAACTATGAAGTTGGCGATGTTGTTGAGCTTCTTCCAAGCCAAGATTCTTTAGCAATAGATGCGTTTATAAAACGCTGTGATTTGGACCCGGAATCATTCATCACAGTAAGCAGTAGCTCCACTCTCAGATGGTCTAATTGAGATTTTCAAAGTAAATTTTGAGAATTAACTTACTTTCAGGTTTATCCGAGAGAGGCAGCGAATAATGGTTCATGTGGAGAAGTAATTACACATGTCCCTATTAAGCTTAAGACTTTTGTTGAATTAACAATGGACGTTACATCTGCTTCACCTCGACGATACTTCTTTGAGGTAAGAGCCCTTGAATCCTAATGTACTTGAAATATCAAAACTTTTAATGTCATTTTCATTGAGTTTATGTGTCAAACGATTTATCATCTCTGTTCAGGTTATGAGCTTCTATGCAACAGATGAACAGAAGAAAATACTGCAATCCTTTGCCTCACCCGAGGGAAGGGATGACCTCTACAATTACAATCAGAAGGGAAGAAAAAGCGTCCTTGAGGTAACGAAATAGGGACCATGATTTGTCTTGAGATGCATCGACCTCTTTTAACCAAATAGATTGTGTTGCTAATGCCTGTGACAGGTGCTAGTGGATTTCCCTTCCGTGCAGATGCCTTTTGAGTGGCTTGTACAGTTAGTACCATCGCTAAAACCAAGAGCTTTTTCGATATCTTCATCTCCTTTGGCCCACCCTTCTCAAGTACATTTGACAGTGAGCGTAGTATCATGGATCATCCCTTATAAGACACCTCTAACTCGAAAAGGTCTATGCTCCACTTGGCTTGCAAGCCTCACACCTGAGCAAGGTTAGACCTTTGTTTCTTCTTTACCATAACTGACTCAGTTCTTTGTTTTTTTTTTAATGTATTTATCTTTACATTTTGTGTGTTAGGGGTAAACATACCGGTTTGGTTTCACAAAGGCTCTCTTCCTGCTCCACCACAGTCGCTTCCGCTCATCTTAGTGGGACCCGGAACCGGATGTGCCCCGTTCCGTGGGTTCATAGCCGAGAGAGCCGTGCAATCTGTGACTAGCCCGATCGCACCAGTCATGTTCTTCTTTGGTTGCAGAAACAAAGAGGGAGATTTTCTATACCGAGACTTCTGGGAGTCTCATGCAAGAGAAGGAGGCATGCTCTCTGAAGTAAAAGGCGGAGGGTTCTACACTGCATTCTCTAGAGACCAACCGAAGAAGGTTTACGTGCAACACAAGATCCGAGAGATGAGGAAGAAAGTTTGGGATTTGCTATGTGATGGAGCCGCCGTCTACGTGGTGGGATCGTCCACGAAAATGCCTTGTGATGTGATGTCGGCTTTGGAGGAGATTGTAATGGAGGAGACCGGAGGATCAAAGGAAATGGCTTCACGGTGGCTCAAGGCTTTGGAGAAAGCTGGGAGATACAATGTTGAAGCTTGGTCTTAAACCCAACTTCATATATCATGTAATGTTTGGTCCCTAGCTATTATGAATCGTTGGGTTATTATTTATTTAAATTGATTTCATTTTTTATCATATAGTTCAACTGAAGATGATTTGTTTGATGTATTAATTTAGAATTCTATCTGTAAATTTAAAATTTTAATTTTTAAAACAATAATAGGTTTTCTTTACGTTTTTCATTTTTTAGGTAGAGTTTGTTTGTCTAAATCATTCAATGTAATTCAATAAATTCTTGTTAAAAAGTTCTAAATTCAGAAAATATCTAAAAAGTTTTATTGGAATCTAATGTTATTAGAAAAAATGTTATTTAACTAACGAAGTTTACTATATATATGTATCACTTACTGATATTTTATCTATATTATTAAAACAAAAACATACAAATTCTTCTAGGTGGATTTTAAAGTTGGACCTCTTATATTTAAATTAAATATCGTCCTTTATTTATAATTAGATATGAGCTCTTTGCGTTGCAACGGTTTTGTTTGATGTTTTAATTTAATAGAAAACATAAAATAATAATCATTTTATTATAGTTTTATAATTGATTTGCATGTTGTGAGATTTATTTTATAATTAAAAATAATTTTCATAAATAAGTTCAAGCTAAAATTTGTATTTTATAATAATGGTACATAGATGAATTGTTATCAACCACAATATTATACCTAAATTTTTGAATTGAAACCAAACACAAAATAAGAAATTGAATAAAAAATAAGAAAAATTGAAAGTCAAATAACGTCAATCAAGTAAATGATAACATTATACATTTTCTTATATAATAATCTAATGTTTTATTAAATAAGTTTTAAAATTTTTATTTTGCTAGAATTTTTTTCCAAAAGGGAAATGTTCTATTTTATAAAAAAATTTATTTACAATAAAAAAATAAAAATAATCTTAAATACTCTTTTACATTTTTATTAGGATTTTAGAAATAAAAAGTTACTGTTATATAACCTTATAAAATTATCTTCTCTTTAGAATTTTAGAAATAAATAAATTGCTATAAATAATTATTTCTAGTTACTAATAAATAATTCTAAAATTACTCTTTTTACAATTTATATCAATACTAATTTTACACTTCTTTTTGAAAATTAATAATTTTTAGTATCATGTTCATCATCAAATTCTCTATTAAAATGTTTATCAAATAAGTTTTTACAGTTCTCTTTTGGTTATGACTTTAAAACACTATTTTTGTAATGAGAATTTTCCTTTTTCTTAATCTCTTTTAAATCCTTAAAAAAAGAATTGTATCATATTTTGACACATGTCACAATCTTAAAAATTTATTGACACATGTCGGAATCAGAAAATTAAAATTACTATCAAATATTTTTAACAATATATAATATAAAAATGCTAATTTTTAAATTTTCCTTTTCTAAAAATACTAATTCATAAATTGAAATTTAAAAGACTATTTTGTAATGAGAATTTTCTTTTTTCTTAATCTCTTTTAAATCTTTTAGAAAAATTGTATCATATTTTTGACACATGTAACCATTTTAACAAAAAGTTTGACACCGTGACAAAAAAAAAAAAAAAAAAAAAAAAACAAAAAGTTTGACATATGTCACAATTATGTTAAATAGTAATTTTGAAGAACTAAACTTTATATAATAAATTTTAAAAATGGAAAATTACTATTAATAATATTTATAATAAGGTTTTTAATTACTATTAAGTTATTTTACAAACTTCTCTTCTTTATTTGTAAAAAGGAAAATTTCTAAATATTACTACTAAATAATTTTTAAATTAAATTCTACAAACTAATTATTTTTAATTAAATTTTACTATTAAATTTACGAAAATTATTTTTTCAATTTCTTTTAATTTATTAGTATATATATTTTTAATCATGAGATATTCTAACACAACTTCAAAATATTAAAAGAAAAATTACTATCAAATAATATTTCTAAAAGAATATTATTAAGTAATTTTTTTTTTTACTATTAAATAATTTCAAAATTCGTTTTTGTTTTATTTTCTTAGTATATATTGTTTTAATCACGATATATTCTAAAACATGTCGCATTATTAAAAAAGGAAATTACTATTAAATAATATTTTGTTTAAGATTTTTAAAATAGAAATTTACTATATAATTAATTTCACCAAAAATTGTTTTTATTATCTTATATATTTATTTTAAATTATGAAGTAGTTTAACACATATCACGATTTTAAATATATAATTGTCATGTGTCACAATCATGTTAATTAACAACTTTGAAGAACCAAGTTTCCTATTAAGTAATTTTAGAATATTATTAAGTATTTTTAAAATTTCTTTTTTACTATTAAATAAATTTTAAAATTAATTTATTTCAAAATTTGTTTTTTGTTATCTTAGTATATATATTTTATATCATTATAAATTTTAACCTCTTCAAAAATATTAAAAGGAAATTACTATCAAATAATTATTTGAAAATATGTTTTGTTTAGGATTTTAAAATGGAAAATTACTATTAGATATACTTACTTTTTTAACAAAACTTGTTTTTGTTATTATCTTAATATATATTTTTAATTATAATATAGATTAACACATATCGCAATCTTAAAAAAATTAATGACACGTGTCGCGATCATGTTAATTAGTAACTTTGAAGAACCAAACTTTATATAATAAGACACATACCATATATTGTTTCCACATATTATTACATGTGGATTTAATACGTACCATTATTACATGTCGATTTATATACTAAGAATATAATACGTACCATTGCTCTGAAACTAAATCTTACAATTATATTGCAATTATACATAATTCATCTGTTTGTCCATATTGCAATTATATATAATACATAGATATAATATATAGATACTATTCCTATGAAATACGTACCATTCATCTATCTGTCCATATTGAAATTATATATAATATATATATATAGTAAGAATACTAAGATACATATGAATCGTCACATACATAGAAATTAGATACTAATATATCTGATCAACTCAAATGTGCAACCATAATTCCTGCCATGATCATATACAAATTAGACATAGTATTTGTAATAAAACCATCATGCTCACACTCATCCAGCTTCTTAAGATTGGTTCACATTGCAATTATGTATAATTCATCTGTTTGTCCACAATATCAGATTTAATAATATCGCAAGTTTTAAAAACCGGTTATAGAAAATATTCTTCTATAAGGTTATTCTATCAAACCTAAAATCTAGGAAACAATAAAATCGATGTTCTTAGTATTTACTATGGTTAATGTAATTGATTATCGGATATTCCTTTCCTTTAAAAATACAGTCAATATTATTTTATAGAAAAACCCTTCTCCAAGTTGTTTAAATAATCAGTTATGGAAAATCTCCTCTTCCAAGTATATTTTATCCAAGCGAAAATCTAGGAGTCGATCAAATTGTGATAATTTTATTTATTATGGTTGATTTAATTGAATGTGAAATATTCTTTTTCACCTCACAAAAATTTGTCCATAAATACTCGACTTCTTATTCACCATACGACATTCACAAAAACTCCCAAATAAACACAATGTCGAAACCTAGCACTTTAGTTATGATAGATGGTGTGAAACCTTTAAGTAACAATTGGAAAATTCGAGTTGAAGTTCTTCATTGTTGGAAACAAAACACCGGTCTTGGAGGCGACACATTTGAGTGCATCCTCGCAGATGAATCTGTACTTGCATTTGTTTCAGCTTTTATAAGTTTTTTTCTATTCTATTGGTTTATAAATCTGTTTTTTCTATTTTATATGGTGTAAAGATTGCAGCAGCGTGCCAAAGGAATCACATTAGTACACATTGTTTATTTAAATACATTTAAACACATTTTTATTTCTCAAAATTTAAAATTAATACACAGCAATCATGTATAACATTTAGTACGAACAAAGATAAAAAAAATTAACATCCGCTCGGTCGAGCGGGTCAATGATCTAGTGTTTATTAAAACCGGTTTCTCACTAAATTTGTGGATGGATTTGTTATTCAATGGGCCTGAACATAGTCCTTTTAAGCCCATATAAGTAGAAAACTAACAAGCGGGTGAGAGTGAGATTGTGCTTTTAAAATATTGAGGGTGTAATTGACAAAAAAAAAAAATATTGAGGGTGTAATATTTAACTAAAGGAATGATTAATTACATTAACGTGTCTTGTTCACTAAAATGTCTTGAGATCTATCCATCACTCTCCAGAGGTTAATTCACACTCTGTCGGCCAAGCAAGAAGCTCATCTCGATCTGGATTTTGTAAAGCAAAAAAAAACGACTTGTAAAGGTAAAGCTTATCGGTAGAAATGGCGGTGGCCTTCCGTGGAGGCCGTAACGGCGTCGGATCGGGACTTCGGAGCTTCTTCTCGTACCGGATCTTCATCTCCGCCTTGTTCTCTTTTCTCTTCCTCGCCACCTTCTCCGTCGTCCTCAACTCCTCTCGTCATCAACCTCATCTTGATCACGTAAGCTTCGATTTTATCTCTCCAATCCGATCAAAATTTAGAAATGAATCCTCTGAATCTGAGCTTCCATTTTTTTTTGGTTTTAGGCATTGCCGAACGCATATGTGCAGAGGACGTCGTCGTTTTTGGCTTTACAATCGGATCCATTGAAAACTAGGTTGGATCTGATACACAAGCAAGCGACTGATCATCTCACGCTTGTGAATGCTTATGCTGCTTACGCTAGGAAGCTCAAGCTCGACGCATCCAAGCAGCTAAACCTGTTCGAAGATCTGGCGATTAACTTCTCCGATCTGCAGGCCAAACCTGGTATGAAGCTTGATAACGGGAATGCTATTGAGGAGGATGCGTTTAGGCAGCTCGAGAAAGAAGTTAAAGATAAGGTGAAGACGGCGAGGATGATGATCGTCGAGTCTAAAGAGAGTTACGACACGCAGCTCAAAATCCAGAAGCTCAAGGATACGATCTTCGCTGTTCAAGAACAGTTGGCGAAGGCGAAGAAGAACGGCGCTGTTGCGAGCTTGATCTCGGCTAAGTCGGTTCCCAAGAGTCTTAACTGTTTGGCTATGAGGCTTGTTGGGGAGAGGATCAATAACCCTGACAAGTATAAGGACGCTCCGTTTGATTCGGCTGTTGAGGATCCGAGTCTTTATCACTACGCGATTTTCTCTGACAATGTGATTGCTGTGTCGGTTGTGGTGAGATCCGTTGTGGTGAACGCTGAGGAGCCGTGGAAGCATGTTTTTCACGTG
Organism: Raphanus sativus; assembly: GCF_000801105.2. Taxonomy (NCBI): domain Eukaryota; kingdom Viridiplantae; phylum Streptophyta; class Magnoliopsida; order Brassicales; family Brassicaceae; genus Raphanus; species Raphanus sativus. The sequence goes on along the minus strand of NC_079515.1, from coordinate 39,640,897 downwards.
GTGACTGATCGGATGAATCTTGCGGCGATGAAGGTTTGGTTTAAGATGCGTCCTTTGGACCGTGGGGCTCGTGTTGAGATCAAATCCGTGGAGGAGTTCAAGTTCTTGAACGCTTCGTACGCACCGGTCTTGAGGCAGCTCGAGTCTGCTAAGTTGCAGAAGTTTTACTTTGAGAACAACCAGGCGGAGAACGCAACGAAAGATGAACATAACATCAAGTTCAAGAACCCCAAGTATCTCTCCATGTTGAACCATCTCAGGTTTTACTTACCGGAGATGTACCCGAAGCTGAATAAGATCTTGTTCTTGGACGATGATGTTGTGGTGCAGAAGGACGTGACTGGATTGTGGAAGATCAATTTAGATGGAAAGGTGAATGGAGCTGTGGAGACATGCTTTGGCTCTTTTCATCGGTATGGTCAATACCTAAACTTCACTCATCCTCTGATCAAAGACAACTTTAACCCCAATGCTTGTGCTTGGGCCTTTGGGATGAATATATTTGATCTCAATGCTTGGCGACGTGAGAAATGCACAGATCAATACCATTACTGGCAGAACCTGGTAAGTCATGCTATGATATGATTCTTTTTTTTAGTAACTTAATGCATATAAAAGCTCTCATCTTGTGTTGATTATGTGTTATCTCTCTGTGAGCAGAATGAAGACAGAACTCTCTGGAAACTGGGAACTCTGCCTCCGGGACTGATCACATTCTACTCAAAGACGAAATCACTGGACAAGTCATGGCATGTGCTTGGGTTAGGCTACAACCCGGGAGTGAGCATGGATGAGATCAAAAAGGCAGCAGTGATACACTACAATGGGAACATGAAACCATGGCTAGACATTGCTATGAACCAATACAAGTCTCTCTGGACTAAATACGTCGATAACGAAATGGAGTTTGTGCAGATGTGCAATTTTGGTCTCTAAAGAAAGATATCGATGAGAGGTAACCTCAGAATCGATATGTCTTCACTCATTTCAGGGCATTCTTTAACTATATACGTTTATCTTTTATATATTATATAGGGTTACAAAGCGTTTTCCTTGTTCTCTCTGTCATAGTTTTGTTCTTTATTTATATTTTGTGTAACTCTTTCGCAAAACCATTATCCAAAACTACAATGTCTCTCTTCCATGTTTGTGCTTATCTTTGTTTCAGGCTTGTGCTTATCTTTGTTTCATGCCTAACTATATATTTACCAAAATGTTAACATGAAACCAAATTTTTGACTTAAGATAGAAACATAAAAGAGAAATGGACTATTTACATTTTGTTACTATAATCATGATGATTTTATCATACATATGTATATCTACAAAAGTATAGTTAGAATTCAACAAAGTTGTTATTACCGTTTCTGGCCACAAGACAGAAAGTCAAAGATCTTGTCACGAGTCAACGTACGTCCAAACTCCACAAACCCATCGCACCGTCCTGTCTCTCTATCAAGGTCAACGAGCGTTGACTTCAACTTCTTCCGTTCCTCCTCCATCCCTCCCATAGCAAACGCCACCGACGACCGTTTATTCACGGCGATGTCCGCCGTTAGTCTAATGGATCTCTCCACCGCCTCCAACCTACTCACCAGTCTACTCATCTTCTCAACTTCCTTGAGAGCCACCATCGTTGCTCTCTCCATCGACGTCACTGCCGTCTTCTCCCGTTTCAGAGTTTCCGACGACTCCCTCCACCTCGAAGCCGCAAACTTCGTCACTGCTTCCACTGGAACAGGTACGCAGATTCCAGCCACGATTTTTGCCACGGCCACTAGAGCAATCATGGCCGCCGCAACCACCACTCTTCCTCCACTTAAACGTCTCAGCTTCTTGTCGACCCCCTTCATCGTAGACTCTAGTTTCACGATCATCTTAGCTAAGTCTCGATGACAGATCTGAAGCTTCCTAAGAAACTCCTCTGAGATAACCTCACAGTCGTCTCCGTCTTTTCTGAACTTAGTGAGATCACGGAATGTTTTTCTGAAGCTAGCTTCGAGCAAACCGCCGTAACCGTTCTTCTCCTCCTCGAAATCGCGTAACGCCTCGTCGATCAAGAAGCACTCGTCGTGTTCGGCTCTCTCCAAGCACTTACGCAGAGACTCGCAGAGCGCGGTGACTGATTTGCTTGTGGTGAAGTAATCGCTGAGAAGACGAAGCAGCTCAGGGTCTCGACGGAAGTCCGTCTGATGACACTCCATAAACATCTTCGAGACATCGTCGTCCATGTTGTCCATACACTCATGGAGTTTTATTAGGTTTTCTTCAGACTGAGATTTGATCATCATCGTAGAGGAGGAGGGTCGTGACAGGAACATCATCGCAGGGTAAACCGTTGAGATTCCTTGACGGAGACGTTTACTCGAAAAGATGGCGCGAAATTTCATCTTAGAACACACAAAGATTACTTAGGAGTTGTTTATAGATCAGATGAACAAAAGTAACAATAACAATTCACAGAGATGTTTGTAGAAAATATAATGAGATAATGAGATAATCGTATACTGTTAGGTTATGTTATATAGATAAAAGACATTTCCTTTTTTCATTTTTTGTAAAAGTTTCCATATTTTCCTTTTTTCTTAGGTATTTCCATTTTTACTAAATATTCTTTTTGTCATTTTTGTAAATATTTATCGTGTCCATTATTTTCCTTTTTCATTTAGTACAGCTGTAAAATTATTATTACAGATCTAGAATCAAAATTATTATTACACGCTTTAGTATTGTTATTTTACAGATCGTAAAAGCGGTTTTAAGTACAACCTTAGTTTTGTATTTGCATGTATCGATTACGTGTTGGCTTAAGGAGATGCTTTGAGGTGATCTTCTTTGTTCTATCTTTCTTAAGTTTTGTGAGGTGTTTTCTTATTCTTTTGTCAGCAGAGAGCAGACGAAGACAATGGCTGTTCAACCAACTAGAATAGGTTTAGACATGGGCCACATGGCTGTGATGGGTCCAGAAACTTAGCTCCCAACATTGCTGAGAAAGGCTTCCCTATCTCTGTTTACATCAGAACAACTTCTAAAGTTGACGAGACCGTTGAAATCCGTTTTCTTTAATCTCTTTCTTGTGGTACCATTTCACATATGATAGCGATTTTAACTTTGTAGAGAGGTGTTTGCTTAGAACCACTCCGTGTATATATATATGAACATGTCTGATTAACTCGTAATAATTTTACAGAAGTCACAAAACCAAGGATCCATAAGTGAAACAGTGGTAATAACTACTTGTAATAAATCCAAACTAGAAGTAATTTACAGCATGCAATCTAGAGCATCTAGCACAGCAGTAGGAGTTCAGAATGAAGGAACAAATCCATATGACATTAAGGATGTTGATAAGAGCTGTTCTGCATCAGCCTCAGTTTCTATCCTCTTTGCGAAGCGTCCCTTGATCCTTGGTCTTATCTCTGCATATGCCTTTCTTGAAGCATACCTTATCGTCTTCTCAAACTTCCTCTTCTTCTTCTTCTCTCTGTATCTCAGGACCCTAGCCTCCCTGTCTGCTGGAGTTAGCTGTTGAGTAGGTGGGCCAGATAGTTGGTCTATCGTCTCTTTAGAGTGTTGGACTGTTGTGTCACTGTCTGTTGACTCTGGCACAACACTGATGTCCATTGATGAAACTGATATCTATAAAGACAGAAACAAATACATTTTCAGTCATTTGAGTTAAAGAGACTAAAGAGTTGTTGAGTGGGAAGCATGTTACCTAAGAAGGCTTACAGTGTGGTTTAGGTCCTTTAAGGCACCATCGTAGTTGTAATGATGGCTGTGTTCCAGGTGACTTGCTGATTCTTCAACTTGAAGTGGCACAACTCCATCTTCTCCACCAAAGCTCCTCTGGTATTGACTGTACTGATCTTCGAACTGATTGTCAAAGCTGGAGCTGTAGTCCACAAGATCAAGATACTCAACACCAAACAAGAACCCATTGTTGTTACTATCACTGTCTTTCCCTGGACTCAGCATCAACCACGAAGCCACCTCTCTATCATCGTCTTCTTTACCCACCAGGAAGCCACTCTCGTTGCTCTCTTCTTTCAACATAATAAGATTAAACAATCTGTTTGTGTAATCCACAAAGGAGGGAAGGCTAATGAGACTGTTATATAGAATCTTGGAGGTGAACATGTGGCGCAGAGTTAGTGGTTGTTAAAAGTAGTTGGAACATCTTGTGGCTGTCCGAGTTTTGAAGAAGGAGGATATGCAGTAATGATGAGAAAGTCTTGTCTTGTATCATTGGCAAAAGGAGAACAAATCTACACCAAGTATATATATCTTCTCTTCCACAGTACAGCTTTTTCTCCTTGGGACCACCCTCATGAGTTTGACGTGATTGATCATGTTTAAAGATTTTCAAGATTGTGGCTAGTGTGTTACCAATTTGTTAACGTTTACTTATATCATAACTCATAATTGATCAGAAGACTAGACACACTATGGTTGCACCTCTTTTGGTTAAAAGGTAAATTAAAGAAATTAAACATTTAGTCAAAAAAAAAGAAGAAGAAATTAAACATCATCTCTTCTTAAACTTATGGATGTGAATACTATGCTATAACATTTTTGTAAAGAGTAAAATACTACGGATTTCTACTCTTGGTTTAGAAATTTATATATGCTATTGCTGTATATCAACTTCTGCTCACATCTTGTTTGAATTTGATGGCAATATCATGCATAAACTATTATTTAAAGTGGAACTTTCTTTGGTCTATTAATTTAGTTGTTCATTTATGTTTCTATTCCATAAGTTCTAAACAAAATTTTTAAAAACGATTTATTATCAATTATACAATATTCATAGAAAGACTTTTACGTAAAATCTTTAATAATGAAAGTAGAACCGTTAGACATAATATTTCTTTATAAAATTACTGAGTTTTTTTTTTTTGTAACACAATTACTGAGTTTAATATAACAATTAACAGGATAATAAAAAAAAGTTCAAAATTAATATTTGAAATGATCCATTACGGGAAGGAAAAGCCCATGGGCCTGCGAAGGTTATTGTATCTCAGCACCGTTTCTTTCGATTTTGACAATCCGAAACTATTCAAATTCCCTCCGAATATTCCTTCTTAGAGAAGACGCTCTTTACTCTCCAGACACGATGTCTCCGCCACCGCTGAAGCTCGCGTTCGTCAAGGGCCCAAGAGAAGGCGAAACTCTCGAGTACAAACCCGGATCCACTATCCGGATCGGGCGGGTCGTTCGCGGCAACGAAATCGCCATCAAAGACGCCGGAATCTCCACCAAACACATCCGAATCGTCTCCGATTCGGAGAACTGGATAATCCACGACCTTGGATCTTCCAACGGCACCACACTCAACTCGGAATCTCTCGACGCAGACACTCCCGTTACTCTCCGCCAGGGAGACGAAATCAAGCTCGGTGAGTATACTTCCATTGTAGTGAGCTTCGAGACTGATGTTCAGGAGGAGGAGGAGCCTAAGCTACCCCCGAGGCCGAGAAGGAATACAAGGCGCCTTCCTGTTGCGGATCCGGATCCGGTTCAGGAGAAACCAACGCGTAAGGGTAGATCTGCGAGGCAAGAGGAACCTGAACCGCCGAAGAGAACAACTAGGGCTACGAAGGAGGCGGAAGAATCTGTTCCAGTGGAGAAGAAGGGAAAGTCTAGGGCTCGTGGAGGTAGGAAGAACGCTGAGGATGTTTTGAATTCAATCAAATTGGAAGTTGAGGAGGATACACCAAAGGGAGTGGAGATGTCAGCGATGAAGAGAGTGACAAGGAGCAGCAGAAAGATTGGGAATGCAAAAAGTGAGGAGGATACTAGTTTAGAGGAGATGAGAATACCTTCAAGGGCTACGAGGAGCAAGAGGAAAGAGGTTGGTGGAGATTCTTATCTGGACTTGGATATGGTCTTGAGCCAAGCCCGTGCTAAGAAGAAGAAAGTGGAGCAGAAGAGCGTTGTTGAAGAGATGGAAGCTACAAATAAGAGTGTTGAAGGAGATAAGGAAGATGAAAGAGGTGTTAGTGAACCTAGTGATAAAGAAGATGAGGCACCTAAGAGGGTCGAGATTGAGTCAAGAAAGAGCACATTAGGAGAAGAGGATGTTGAAGAAGATAAGGAAAATGAGAAGGAGGATGTTACTGACACGAGTGATAAAGATGATCAGACGTCCAAGAAGGTTGAGGTTGAGTCAGGGAAGAGCTCATTAGGAGAAGAGGATCTGAACTGTAGTGTTAAAGAAGATGGAGAGGAAGAGAACTTACCAGATACATCAGATGGTGGGTGTGATGAAGAAGAAGAAGAATCCAGGAATGTAGAGAAGGTAGATTTAGAGAAGATGACACTAGGAGACTGGTTTAAATACATGGAGGTATACCTGCGGAAAAAGATAGTGGATGAGACAGAGGAGATGATAGAGGGAATGAGAGCTAAATCTCGAAGAGTTCACCAGTATATTGCAGAGCAGAAGGGAAAAGAAAAGGATGTGTGAGTTAATTAAGGACCATCCCGTGAGAGAGAGAACTATCTATGACCCTAGTCCTTCTTAAGTTAGGTAGCTAACATCTCTTTTTTCTTTTTTATCGGCTTAACGTTCTTAATTATGAATCTCTTTGTATGAGATTGTTTTAAATCAAGCACCTACTGTATCTATATATATATAACTCGCTTTGGTGCTGATCTGAATGATGATTTTGTTTGTGCTAATAATCTTGCACCTTCTTTCGCAAGCAATGTGTCACAACAACACGATCATTCTTCTACTTGATTGCTTTCTTCCACTGATTCTTGTATTAAGATATATAATGTAATGTCTTCACAATATCGTATAGAGGCTGCGTGATGTTGTTATGAAGCGATTTCAATTTTGGTTAGTGAAAGCAAGGGATCTTCCATCATAATCTGTCTCTTCAATTGGTAAAGATGTAGAAAGCAAGCAACGGTATTCAACTAATCAAATAAAAATTTACATTAGTTGTCAAGGAAGCTTAGCAAGTTGGCGCCAGATCATCAAAGATATTTTATCACTTAGATCAAATAAAGAGGATTTAATTAAGATTCTCAACGGCGTCGTTTCATGCGTGTTGCACTGTTCTTTTCTCTTCTTTTTTTTTTTTTTTGGCTCACAACATTTTCTCCGATCGGAGGAAAACTTCAACGGATTGGTATTTGACTGTATGAGTTCCTGATGTGATTCCTCGAGCGTTGTATTTCTCTCTCTCTTTTTCAATATCGTCTTCAATACCGTCTCGAATTTCAAAATAGATGATTCGACTTACTTCATTGGAAGGATCGAGGAGGATTTGGGTACCAATCTTTTGATCCGACCAAACGTTGGTGAGTGTTATGGGGTCGTTTTCGTTTTGGAAGTAAGAGCTGATGTTCATCCATGGATTCTATTTGCTTCTCCCAAGTTCCTTAGTCAATGTCTTTGTGTTTTTTTTTTGTTGGAATATTAAACTGTTAATGAATTTCTTATGGTTGCGAAATATTATCCAGCCTGATCACAGTCTTGTTAAGAGTGTCTTCATATTAGTAGAATGAGTAAAAGAAGAACAGACAATGACACCGAGTCGGGAACAGCCACTCCGCTGGATAGATTCGGGTTCCTCAAGCAAGAACATGCCATTTCTCCTGATCGTTTCAGCAAGGCTAGAACAACTGCATCATCCACTGACCATGACAGGTATATATATTTCCTAAGGAATGAAACAACTTTCAAGATATAAGAATAATAGTAGTGTGTGTTCTTCTTCTTGTTGGTTACAGAGAGGAGAGAAAGGTGAGGAAATGGAGGAAGATGATTGGGGTTGGAGGCAGTGACTGGAAGCATTACGTTAGAAGGAAACCTAATGTTGTCAAAAGGCGTATACGTAAAGGCATCCCTGATTGTTTAAGAGGTCTTGTTTGGCAGTTAATCTCTGGTAGCCGTGACCTTTTGCTTATGAATCCTGGTGTTTATGAGGTCACTTTTATTTCCTTACTTTGTTTCCTCTTCTTATGAGTCAGTCATATACTCTTTAACAAATTTTACTGTGCAGCAATTGGTGATTTATGAGACATCGGCATCAGAACTTGATATCATCCGAGACATATCTCGTACTTTCCCATCCCATGTTTTCTTTCAGAAGCGACATGGACCTGGACAAAGATCCCTCTACAATGTCCTTAAGGCCTACTCTGTTTATGACAGAGATGTTGGATATGTTCAGGTCTATCCTCCTATATATATATATATATATCACTTGTTTATTGTTTTCTCATTAGTATGGTACTAAGATTCATGGTTCTTCTGATAACTTGCAGGGGATGGGTTTTATAGCCGGTCTGTTGCTTCTCTATATGAGCGAAGAAGATGCCTTCTGGTTATTAGTTGCATTACTCAAAGGAGCTGTTCATGCTCCAATGGAAGGATTGTATCATGTAAGTCTTTTGATAGTTTAGAATTACAAGTTTGTGACAATTTTTTTCTTATGAAAACTCTGAGGGTTTTGTTTGTGCTTATAACGATTATGGTGAGAATTAATCATTATTTACTATGAAGCCATTATATTGATCTTACTTCTTTCCTATCGTGATTTTTGAAAATAGTTGATGTCTTAGTGTCAACTTTGCATCTATTTTTTTTTTTTTATTAACTTGAAAACCTTACATAAGTAAATGGTATTCGAAAATCTAAGAGCCGTTGGTTGTGTGGTGTAATGTAGGCAGGGCTTCCTCTTGTACAGCAATACCTGTTTCAGTTAGAAAGCTTGGTAAAGGAGCTAATTCCAAAGCTGGGAGAACATTTTACCCAAGAGATGATCAATCCGAGTATGTATGCAAGTCAGTGGTTCATCACCGTCTTCTCTTATTCATTTCCTTTCCCTTTGGCTCTTCGGATATGGGATGTGTTTCTCTCTGAGGTAAAACTATTTTTTCACATCTTTGAAACACATTTTGCTGGAGTGATCCAAGTCTTATTCTTTTATTTTCTTTGGTCAATTGTTTCTTAAGGGAGTTAAAATTGTGTTCAAAGTGGGCTTAGCTTTGTTGAAGTATTGCCAAGATGAGCTGGTGAGTAAAGTTTTATTTACGAGCTGCAAGTTAACAGAGCTTCCTTTTTTTTTCTTTTCTCTTAACTGTATCCCATATTAATTATTTCTGCAGGTAAAGTTACCGTTTGAGAAACTGATACATGCTCTGAAAACTTTCCCTGAAGATGCAATGAATCCGGATACCTTGCTTCCATTGGCCTACCCCATTAAGGTTCTCTCTTTCTCTTTCGAAGAGTGAAAGCTTACTCTATTGTCTTCTCGTTGTACATGATTAACTTAATGGATAACTTTATCTTATCTTCTGGTGAATAAATGGAGTATGCATTTATGTTGTTAATTCTGTTTGGTAAATCTCTGAGCTTTCTCAAGTTAATTAACAACTTAAGGTGTGTTAAAATTCTATGTTCATCCTCAGGTATCAAAGCGTTTGGAAGAACTGAAAGTGGACTATGAGAAGACTATTGCCAAACCTGTTCAACCATAAGAAAACGGGTTAGGCTAATAACATGTACACATGCGACTGGGATTCGAATTCTTTAATCATCTCTTATCTTTATCTTGTTGGAATGTATTCTTTCTATCATCATTTTGGTCAAGTTGGGTGGGAATCTTGTTAGCAACTTCTGGGAAAGAAGAAGGTATATATGCCCCAGCTTTGTGTAGATAGATATACTGACTTGTGCTTTGTATTAAAAAAATCTCGTTATTATTAATGTGAAAGGTATGTTTTAAATCTCTTGCTTACAAAAGGAATAAAAATGTGTGTTTGTTGCAAAATCTCATTTAAAAGAAATAGTCATTTAACGTTTTGAGTAGAATAGATATACTGACTTGTGCTTTGTATAAAATCTCATTATTATTAATATGAAAGGTGTGTTTTAAATCTTTTGCTTACAAAAGGAATAAAAATGTGTGTTTGTTGCAAAATCTAATTTAAAAGAAATAATCATTTAACGTTTTGAGTAGAATAATAACTTTCATAAAAGTATGGAAAAAATAACTTTCATAAAAGTAAAATGTTGATTGGACTAACTTTTACATAATTTATTTACGTTATTGTTGACAAATGGGGCTCATGACTCATGTGTCAGGAGGGAGTCACGGAGGGGGCCGTGTTTGTCATCTAGCGGAAAGCCTTTGAGAATAGGAAATATATAATTTGATTCTCTGGGCCTACGTTACGTGACGGCTTACCTCGAGTTATCCGCTCAAACGGTGCACGTATCTTAACACGTGTCGTCAATTTATTGGTTTATATTTCTCTGGCTTTAGCGTAATCTAGTAATGTTGTCATTCTAGGCCGAAGATAATGTCAAAAATAGATATTCGAAACAATTTTAGAATTAAATAATTTGCTAGTGGCAGCTGGAAAAAGAATTAAATACTATAAATGTTTATTTTTTTAAAGATTTGTTGCTTAAATTTATCTGTGGTCAAGAATATCGTTTCCACATATTAAAAAGGGTTTATATGTAATTTGGTAAAACGGCAAATTGTTGAGAAAACAAAACAAAAATGAACGGTTGAGGAGAGAGCGTTACGCATTTGTAACGCGGAAACCTTTGTTATAAGAGGTTAAAAAGGGTAAAAACGTAAATCAAATCTTTAGGGCAGGCCGTTGCTATAAAAAGCAGTGTCCTTACTTTCTCTAATTAGGGTTTTCTCTTCAAATTATCTGGAACTTGTAAGCTTTTGTTTATTTTCTTTTAATTTAATAGATCTCTTAATTTCTCAATCTCTCTTTGTAGATCATCTTTGTTATATCTCTTACGCAATCGTTATCTTAACGAAGAATCCGCGTATGTTTTTGACTTTCAGGTTTGAAGGTTTCGTTGGTATCTGGAAAGAAAGGATTCATAATTCGTGGTCTAGATCTTAAATTCATACAATATGTAAGAAGCATCTCTAACGTCTGACCTTCGATTTCCCTTGATTTACACAGATATTGTTGGTTATTGTATGAGAGATTCATTCGGAGCAGCGATGTTGATATTCGATTATATGTTATGAATCATAATATATAGATAACAATCCGGTTTAAGGTCCAGCTGTAATCTCAAACTCATAGTTCTAGATCTAATTAATGAAACAAATTAATCATGTGTCTCATCTGATTACGTTTATTTGAGCTAGACCTGTTGTTGAATTTGAAAGAACTTTGAACATATATAGGTTCTTTGTTGAACTTGGTTCTTCCTTTTACCTTGACCATATATAGTTTTGTTCTCTTGTAACTACAGAACAGTATGGGTTCGAACACTGAATCTCTTGGTTCCTCCTTACCTAATCGTATGGTTTGTTCTTGTAATTGCAGAACGCGTGAATGAGATTATGATGGAGTCAAAAGGTGGTAAAAAGAAGTCTAGCACTAGTAGTAGTTCCTTATGTTACGAAGCTCCCCTCGGTTACAGCATTGAAGACGTTCGCCCAAACGGTGGAATCAAGAAATTCAAATCTTCTGTCTACTCCAACGTAACCTCCTTCCCAATCACTTTATTACTACTCTCTCCCTTCATGACAATTTCTTAACAATGTTTTTTTTTGTCTTTCATTTGCAGTGCGCTAAGAGGCCATCCTGACTTGTAGCGTGCACCGAGTCTCCTACTATAGTTATAGCTTTTTATAATTTCCAGTTTATAATTTACTTTCTTCCAAGCTCCGTTTCTGCTGGTTCCCTACTCCAATCGTCCTCTCCTCCTCCTACTACTACTACTACTTGTTCACACAACAAGGCATCATGGCCTTATCTGCAATTGGTTTCGAAGGTTACGAGAAGCGGCTCGAGGTCTCTTTCTTTGAGCCTAGCTTCTTCCAAGACTCCAAGGGACTTGGTCTCCGTGCTCTGACCAGATCCCAGCTTGATGAAATACTCACTCCTGCTGCTTGCGAGATCGTTTCTTCTCTCTCCAACGATCATTTGGACTCTTACGTCCTCTCTGAGTCCAGCTTCTTCGTCTACCCTTACAAAGTCATCATCAAGACTTGTGGTACCACCAAGCTCCTCCTCTCTATCCCGCCTCTTCTTAAGCTGGCCGGTGAGCTCTCTCTGAGTGTCAAATCTGTCAAGTACACTCGTGGCTCCTTCCTCTGCCCCGGCGGCCAGCCTTTTCCTCACCGGAGCTTCTCTGAAGAAGTCTCTGTTCTTGATGGTCACTTCTCTAAGCTGGGTTTGAACAGCGTTGCCTACTTGATGGGTAATGATGATGAGACTAAGAAATGGCATGTCTATGCTGCCTCTGCCGAGACCTCCAGCAACTGCAACAACAATGTCTACACGCTCGAGATGTGCATGACTGGTCTAGACAGGGAGAAAGCCTCTGTCTTCTACAAGAATGAAACCGGCGAGAATGGATCGATGACTGACAACTCTGGAATCAGAAAGATCCTCCCCAAGTCCCAGATCTGCGACTTTGAGTTCGAGCCATGTGGCTACTCTATGAACTCCATTGAAGGAGATGCAATCTCCACTATCCATGTGACCCCTGAGGATGGGTTTAGCTACGCTAGCTTCGAAGCTGTGGGTTACGACTTCAGCACACTCGACCTGAGCCAGCTGGTGACAAGGGTTCTGTCTTGCTTTGAGCCGAAGCAATTCTCCGTCGCCGTGCACTCGAGCGTTGGAGCGAACGCGTACAAGCCTGAGATCAGTGTAGACCTGGAAGATTATGGGTGCAGAGAGAGGACATTTGAGTCTCTAGGAGAAGAGAGTGGGACGGTGATGTATCAGACGTTTGAGAAGTTTGGCAAGTACTGTGGATCGCCTAGATCTACCTTGAAGTGTGAGTGGAGCAGCAACAATAGCTGCAGCAGCGAGGACGAGAAGGACGAGGGAATCTAGCAGAACTATTTATGAGTTTTCTGTTTTATGCATCTTTTCTTATTAGTAATGAATAAGGACTTGTGAAGTTGAGGTTCTCTCTCCTTCACAAGCATGTGTGTTGTGTGTTTCGTACTTTATAAGTTTGGGTTTTAATATATGAAAGACTATTATGATTTGCGCCTTTTCTTACAAGCACTTTGTTTGCCGTTTGTCCACGATTGAGTGAAACGAATCATTACTTTGCATCATAACAAAAGTGAGTTCCTTATAAAGACTTGCCTTATGTTCCTGTTCTTACTTCACCTTATCTTCAAGGTTAGCTTCCTCTCAACTGTTTCATTAAAACAAGTGCCCACTGCTCTGTGAGAGATGTTGTTATTGTTGAACCTGATGTTGATCTCACGAATGTTGTACATCTCAGGCTCTTTAAACGCTATTTTTAGATCACTCTCCCATTTCAATTACTTATGAGTCACCAAAGATCGCTCTTCCACCAAATATTTTCGAGGGCGTAGCTAAAGAAACCATCCGAAGCGGCCACATGAAACTAAGCGTGCATAAAAAGTTTAACGATGTTATTTATCAAACTTTTAAATCGTATTTTTTGGCAACAAAAAGAAGTATTCGTTCCTCCAATACAATAAAAGTAAAAACCCATGTCGTGTTCGGATCAGAGATCGAGAAAACCACGTACTACTACTATGCAAGAAGCCTTTTATGTCCTGGACAAACGGTTAACTTACACGTGGATGCACCACCTACCGACGTAGCAGCGTTCTCGAACCATCCTCGTGTCCTCGACACGTGGAGCATACAAGCACGTCCCTTCTAGTTATAAATAACAACCCGAAACTAACAAATTTCATCATCAACATACAAACAACCAACCAATCAAAGTTTCAAAACAAGTTCAAGCAAGAAACGAGGGAGAAAGAAAATGGCAGACAACAAGCAAAACATAAGCTACCAAGCCGGTCAAGCCACTGGCCAGACTAAGGTCTCTCTCTCTTTCTTTTAGATCTTGCACTCAATCTTTCATAGTTAGCTTATGATCCATTGTTTACTTATGATATCTGTCAGAAGACCTGTATATATATAAGCAAATGCATACGAATTAAAACCTATTTCCTTCCTTTTTCTGAACGAGTTTTGTTAAACTAAACTAATTTGGCTAAAATGTTGTTATATACTGTTAACTTGTTACACAGGAGAAGGCAAGTGGTATGATGGACAAGGCCAAAGATGCTGCTGCTTCAGCTCAAGATTCCATGCAACAGGTTCACTTTGACAGAGTAGTACTTAAACATACACATACATATATACGGTCCTAACCATCAATGTAATTCATAGGCTGGGCAACAGATGAAGGAGAAGGCACAAGGAGCTACTGATGGGGTGAAGGACAAAACCGGCATGAACAAGAACACCTGAACAACTTTTTTTTTTCATTTTCCGTTCTAATCTAATTCCTCTCTTGGAGTTATTTAATAAATTTGGGAAGGGGTAGTGATTCTCATTCCTGTGCTCTTCTGATGTTATTTCCTTTTTGTATGGTTATGTAATCTTTTCAAATAATTAATAAAATCTCAGTTTTTCTAATGTGAAATCATTATAAGAAACACGGAGGAATCAAGAAATATATAACACAAATAAAATAATGTGAAATCATGGTAGAATCACAGTATATAACTCATAAAATTCAAAGGCATGGCCGTACATGGTATATTGTTAATCAGTGAAAAAGAGTGAGATGGTGTAGTTGATAGTGTTGGTAATTATCAATCAAATTGAGAAAGTCGTAGCTAAAATCGAAAGTTGTGGGATAAACTGAATCTATTAAACACCAGAAAATCTTAGTAGAACCTTCGGAGTGAGTCAGAGGTTTCTAGTCTGAAAAGCGAAATTAGAAAATAAAAACCTTTGTTAAACCCTTTAACCTATTCGTTCGCCATCGCTGCTCAACTCATTTCAATCTGAGCAAGTAAAGGATGAGGAATCAATGGCGTTTGATTCTCTTACGGAGTTACCGTTCTTCTTCTTCTTCTTCTTCTCCTCCATATCTCTATCATCGCTCCCGTTTCCAGGTAATCACCTCCAATTCGACCCGATCTCTCCAGGAACGTTCCCCCTTTACACCTCTGCAACAAAGCCACTCTCTTTATTCCTTTAGCTCTGTTAACCGAACCTTTTCATCTAAACCGCCTTCCTCTGAGGCTTTTGTGATTGATGTTTTCACTAGACTGAGTATCACAGACGAGATCAACAAAGAGCTTATCTCGAACGGTGTTGTGATTAGCCATGACTTAGCTTTGAAATCCCTAAGGTCTCTTGAATCAACCCCTGATGTTGCACAGAGGTTTTTCCATTGGGTTTTAGAAGCTTCCCCTAAGAAACTTTCATCCAAGAGTTACAACACGATGCTGCGTATTCTCGGTGTTAATGGACTCGTTGATGAGTTCTGGAGCTTGGTTGATGACATGAAGAAGAAAGGGCATGGTGTGTCAGCTAACGTTAGGGACAGAGTGGGTGACAAGTTTCAGGAAGATGGACTTGAAGGTGATTTGAATAAACTCAAGGAGCTTTTCGCTTCCGGTTCTATGGATAACTCTGTGGATAAGGTTTGCAATAGAGTTTGTAAGATTGTGATGAAGGATCAGTGGAATGCTGATCTGGAGAAACAGCTTAGGGATTTGAGACTTGAGTTTAACGGTGATCTGGTGAAGATGGTAGTGGAGAAACTCGACGTGGAGCCGAGGAAGGCGTTGCTGTTCTTTCGGTGGGTAGATGAGTCTGGTTGTTTTAAGCATGATGAGAAGACTTATAACGCTATGGCTAGGGTTTTGGGAAAAGAGAAGTTTCTTGATAGGTTTCAGAACCTTATTGAAGAAATGAGGAGTGTTGGTTACGAGATGGAGATGGAGACTTATGTTAGGGTTTCGGCAAGGTTCTGTCAGACTAGAATGATTAGAGAAGCTGTGGAGTTGTTCGAGTTTGCAATGGCGGGGAGCAAGAGCAACACACCCACAGGGCACTGCTGCTGTTTACTTCTCAAGAAGATTGTCACTACTAAGAAACTTGACATGGATTTGTTTTCAACAACTGTTAAAGCTTATACAGGAAATGGCAATGCTATGACGGATCAGATGCTGCAGAGTGTGCTCAAGTCTTTGAGAAGCGTTGATAGGTTTGAGCAGAGCAATGAGGTGTTGAAGGCCATGAAAGAAGGCGGTTATATTCCTAGCGGTGATCTGCAGAGTGTGATTGCGTCGGGACTTAGCCGTAAGGGAAAGAAAGATGAAGCCAATGAACTTGTGGATTTCATGGAAGCCTCTGGAGATCATCTGGATGACAAAGCCATGGCATCTTTAGTTGAAGGGCATTGTGATGCCAAAGATCTAGAGGAAGCTTCAGTGTGTTTCAAGAAGATGATTGGCAAAGAGGGAGTCTCTTACGCAGGTTATGCATTTGAGAAGCTGGTACTTGCATATTGCAACAGTTTTCAGGCAAGAGATGTATACAAGCTTTTCACCGAGCTAGTGAAACAGAACCAGTTGAAGCCTTGGCACAGTACTTACAAAATCATGGTGAGGAATCTATTGATGAAGAAAGTAGCAAGAGATGGTGGGTTTGAAGAAGCTTTGAGTCTTCTACCTCTGATGAGAAATCACGGTTTCCCTCCATTCGTTGACCCGTTCTTAGATTACTTAGCTAATAGTGGAACAGGAGCAGAAGCTTTCGCTTTCCTCAAGGCTTTGACTTCTAAGAAGTTTCCATCCAACTTAATGGTTCTGCGTGTATTTGAAGCTATGTTGAAGTCTGCAAGGCATAGTGAAGCTCAGGATCTGATGTCTCTATGTCCCAGTTATATCCGTCGGAATGCAGATGTTCTACAACTTTTCAGTTCCATGAAAGCTGATCAATGTTCTTTAGAGAAACCTTTGCCTGCACCCGCTCAAATAGAAGCCTAATACATCAAAGATGTTTGGAGATGGTGAATCGAAAAGCTTAGGCAGAGAATGTAACAGAGCAGTAGATTTTGGTGAACTTGATGCACTGGAAAATATGTTCTTTTTTCAAATAGTGGAGAAAACAATTCAAAAGTGTTTCAAAATAAAATGAATTTAGATATTTTAAGTAGACTTCTCTACTATTTTAGAAACCAAGTATTGTTATTTGTGATCTTATTAAGTTAAGATAATTGAAATATTTTGTCAACTAGGTTTCATCGATCTAATTCAATAGGCAAAATTACATAGAGTATCAATATTGCAACTTGATTAGTGAACTATACAACCTTTCTCAAAAAAAAAAAAACTAAACGTTGTGACACTGTTCCCAACATAAGAATCATACTATACTACTATTATCTTATTCCCCATACCTAGAAAAATACATAATATTATGAAATGCAATGGCCGCTCTTTTGTCAATATACAGTATTTCATGTATTATGAGATACATGAAGTCATCTTCTTTCCTTTGAAATGTATAAATTATATACGAATATATATAGTTGCTATGAGTGAACTTCAAAACTTCATATAGCCCGTATTTTCTTTTTTGAGAAAGATATAGCCCGTATTAACTATATGCACATAGAGCCTGGTTAGGACTAAGAAATCTCTGTTTTATGCTTCAAAAAGATTCGATAATGATGAAACAATCAATCATGTTTGTAGTAACAAGTAACTTTTTCATTTACAAAATTTCGCATTAGGGCACAAACACTTATACGTGTATACGTATGCTTTCCCCTGATCTCTGAACACTCAAACATGCATATATACACGTACATATGAATAAATAAATCAATCACGTGAACAAAGGAGCATCATTACACATCTTCTAATGATGTAAATCCTTCCTTTCTGTTCTTTAAGATACTTCCCAAGTCTTCTACTTTGTGATTTCTTCTCCTTTCTCTTCAAGTTCATGATGCTCTCCATTTCCGGTTGACAAAAGAGTGATTAATACGAAAAATACGTGAGATTTTGTTCGATGAATCCCTTGAAAGAACTTGTTTAGATTCTTTTTTACGTAGAGATAGATATAGACTGTGATTTTTTTGTGAAGAGAGAGTAGAGCTTTAGAAGGTTAAGTGATTTGATGAGGAAGATACTCGTTCGCGTGAGTTTTTATAGGGATATAAGTTTTTGTCTGCATTGTAAGTTTTATTTTAAAATAAACGAGTAGATATCCATCAGAAAAATATTCTTAATATCTTATGGTTGAGTCACGTCACCAAATTTTACATAACAATGTGAAAATACACCAACCAAGATGCATTGGTCGGCCATTTGGTTGCATACCTTATTCTTTTATACGCAATACAATAATGTGATAAAAAAATAAAAATATCAATAAATAATAGTGTATATTTTCTTAAAATCTGTAAATCTATATAGCTCATGTAAAGTATTCATAGTCTCTTTTGAATAGACTATCCCTTTGGGGTATATGTATAGTACATCAAAGATTATGTCAAAAAAGTACATCAAAGATAACATACTAGTTGTGCACAAAAAAAAAAGATAACATACTAGTTGATACTTGTAAATTCTTAGTTTTATCAACACATTGACTGTTTCAATATAAGTATAGCCATTTTGCTTCAAATGAGATGAACATATCCCACAAAAATAGGGATGCTTTGAGTCGTTTTTACTCGCAAAACAAAATACAACTACTTTCATATGTAATTTTAGTTAATTTATCCAGTTTGTGTATATACATGTAATTAGTACATATATTAATTTTCAGTGTCTAGCTTCTTAGAGTAACGACACATCTATAATGGAAACTTCTTATAGTAATTTTCTTTTTAGTAGTGTAGCTCAAGATAAACATCATATACGAAACTTCCTAAGCTCAATTAATTGTTTTCCACTGGAACAAGCTACCTGAAATTTGTGACTTGTTAGCTTAGACAAACGTTTTAATTAATCACAAGGCCAAAACACAATCCCACATGTCTTTTCTCGTGTTCACCACCAAATCAGCCGTAACTTGAACCTGGCCTGCTTCATTCAGCTCCCACTGAACCATTCACATAATATAACTCAACCTCTCTTATTGTATTGATTAATACAGCTCTTTTTAATTAACTTTACTTTAATTACTGCTCAAATACCAAACTGCAAATTGTATTAGTGCCTTAATTCTTGGAAGTTGTTTTGTGTGTCCCCTCTACACATTATATCTCGATTTTCGGCTATGCCATGTTCCAAAACAGAACACTTTGATCTTCTAAATGTTGTTACATATACATGCGTACTTCAGTACATTTGTTACATAGCTGAGTAGTCTCTTTTTTTTTTTTGAACACACATAGCTGAGTAGTCAAAACTTATTTATTATAACAAAGATCCCAACAATGCATATTTTTTCAAGGAAACTAAAAGAAGAAAAACAACTACGAAAGTTTAAAGTTTCGTCAATCATTGCTATTTGCCACGTTTTTTTTTTTTGCTAAAGATGTAAATATCATTAAACATAATGAAAGTATGATTACATTGATCTTATAATCTGATCTGCTCAAAAGCATTTCCGATTCAAGGAGTCGCAAAAAGATAAAAAAACTCATTGAATCACAAAACTACTAAGTTTCATCTGTAAACTAACAGACCCTAGAGCTACAATTTAACCTCTAGCAACTGCATATGTTCCCGTACATGCCTTCCTAAACCTTGGAGCAACCATGGATGGAGGAGAAGACTGAACATATCTGATTTGTCGATGCCAAACCCAGAGGTTCTCTCCAGCTGCGACGACTGAAGGTCTGGCCTACCACTCCGGTGCTAGCTGAGGTGGGGTTCGTTGAAATCCGACCAAACAGCTACACGGGTAAATCACTCCTAAGCAAGCAGAGATGTCATTGCTGACAATGAAACACGTTTTCATAGTCAAACGCAGGCGGTAGATTAGTTCCCAAAACCGGCCACACGACCCAAGATAGCACCAACATCTGAGCAGCCTAGAAGCAACACAACCCGGAGCATGAAGAAGGAGTTGACGAACAGGAGAAGTCCAAAGACTCCTCAAAAACAGACACATCTAGGAGACAGCTCCATCTCTAACATCATGATATCAAGGGAGTACCATGGTTCTGTCCTCAAAGAAATCTAGAGTACAACCACTAGAAGCATAAAACAGAGATGAAAGCCATTACAGATGATTACCATGGTTGTAGATGCGAGAGGTAAAGTGAGAGGCTCTCAGCGGAGAACCACCGCTCCGCCTTTCTCAAAGAAACAGAATCCCTGAGGAGAGGCTCTACAATCCTTGAATCATCACCGTCTTGAGACGTCAGGAGGCAAGAACGAAGGTGAAAGGAAGGTAGCAACGCTTCAGAAGTCGCCGAGTCTTGGAGTTCTAGATCTACACAGATCTGACGCTGACTGTCTCTAAGAAGAGAGAAAGCAAGGTCACTGAGGTTCTCAATCTGTCACCGCCTCGTCTGTGCTCCAGAGAAGAGAGATATGCACCTCCACTTCCGGTTATATCTGTCGAAGAGCAGAGATCCAGAGACAACACGATAAGGAGGAGATGACGACGGTTGATAGAGTCAGTAGGAATGATTGAGGCGACAACAAACAGACAGGGGAGGGAATCAACGGCGAACCGTCAGTTCCTTTGGAACGGTGGCGCACGGCGGAGACTTTTAGGATTTGGCGGCGGATGGGAAAGACTAAAGAGAGAAAAATGTTTCTCTCTCCTCTCTCTGCGTTTTTTCTTTGATGCTATTTGCCACGTTATTATTTCATCTTTTTTTACCAAGGATAGCATGCGTTTACTGTAAACATAGATTGAATTCACGTGCATGATCGTCAATGTACTCTCATACTGAAAGGCATGATATTCGAACAATACGAATAAGTCTTTGAACTTGTTGTTGTCTTGGTAGTTGTTTGCATCCAATTATTTCTAATTTCGGAGCAATATAACAAAGCTAAAAATAAAATAAAAGAAGCATGTAGAGCATGCCGCACGTGAAATCCGCATGGCTAAGGGTTACTGTTTGGCATAATCTAGACAAGCTTCGTTATCTTGTCTCCTTAGTTAATATACTGTACTTATTAAAAGTTTAAAACTCATCCATAACAAGTTTACCACATTAAATATATGATTAACTAACAAATAACTTAAACACAATTAAGAATCATTAACCCGTATCTTGGTCTTGGATGATTCAAAAGAAAGTGTCCGTAATTAAACACCTGTCCAGTGCAACGCACCGAGAACCAGTTTCGACTTTGTAGTATTTTTTTAGTTTACTAATCATTTCAATTGAGATTGATTAGTTTCGCAGTCATGAAGCATCCAATATCTTGGAACTAGTAATCTAAAAAGATCACTCACATACAAATAATAATCTAACCAGTATACATCAGTTCCTATGTTGACCCCTATAAATATAATTGCCTTTAGTTGATTTTTCTGTGTTTTGCTCAAATGTAATTTTAATTAAAGTCTCATTCTAATAATTGTAGTGTTTGGTTGATTGATTAGGGGGGGGGGGGGGGCGATATATGCCCGCTAATTACTCTAAATGGGTAAAATATAGTCCTTCTAACTATTTTTAAATTCAAAATCTTTTGACCTCTGAGCTAGTGATGGATAATACATACAACTTATATGGGATATATGAAAAAGAAAACATATTATATACGCTCTACGAGCTTTTTAAATAGATTTCTTGGTCCTTAGCAATTTCCTAGCTCAATTTCCTTGGTTTGGGTCTTTCATACAAAAGATCTCTCTATCACTTCCATCGCTGTATTCATGTTCCTTAGAACATGTTGAAAGTGCAAGGAATATAGTGGCAGAAGAGATTGCAGTAAGTGTCACTAGGGATCATCGTATTCAATCGTATGTAGCATTGGGTGGTCCTCGTTGGTTGCGGAGTAGGCTGGAATCGGAAGCACAAAGAGCTTGTATGCGTTAAGCTTGGTGGGTGCTACGGTTGCGTACAGGACGTGGGTTGGAAGTGATTCTTCGCTCCTCTTTTTCTACCCTTTACACCGTCCTTTTCCTCTCTTATTGTTGTTGCTGTTGTTTTCATTTTATTCCTTTTTGAGTTAGTTTTGTTGTTTCTCTGGAACTCTTTTGCTTAACGGCACTTATAAAACCAGCGAAGAAAAAAGAAGCAATTTCCTAGGTTCCGAAAACTTGGGCTTACAAAAACCTTTTTAACGATGTTCAACCCGGGCTTAGAAAAAACTTGTGAGATCACGGCTAGGCCTGTGAGTGCTATTGAACAATTACATGGATTCAAAGCACTTTACATTATGAAAACCGAACCAGTGCTAAGAATCCTTTGTTTGATTTTTTTCTTTAACAGTCCTTTGTTTAGTTACAGTTAGTTTTGTGTTCCAAAAAAAAAAAGTTACAGTTAGTTTAGCAAAAAAAAAAAGAAGTCACAGTAATCAAACTAACCCGATTTATCACATTTCTATTTATTAAGACCATGAATAAGTGAATACATAATTATATCAATCTCAAACATATACCTGAACAAGTGACTAGACTCTGCCATAACTTTCGAGTCAATACTATAGCTCATAAATAGTAGTATATGGTCAAGAATATTCACAGATCCATGTATATATTTAATTAAATTACAACAGCAATAGCATCCTCCATGCTTTCAAGCTATCTACAATTTGGGATAAAAGTCGGTGTAGACGTCCGTTTGTGCAATCAATCAGTCACAAACGAAATAATATTTTAAAACGTTATTTAAAAAGTTAGCTCAAACGCTGCGTCCGGTCTAGAATTTTTTTTTTTTTTTTGACTAATCCGGTCTAGAATTTTTGGGATCCCTATTTGAAACAGAACTATTTGTTGTTATGTTTACAATTTTTTAAAACATAGTTTTCATAGTATAAAATGTATTCAAATCTCAATCTACCGATATAAAATTCATCCAATAGTTATAATAATTTTCATAAACTAAAATGTACTTTTGATATTTAATATTTTATGTTATTATATACAAAAACTACATATACATATACATATTAACTTTTTGAAAAATGTAGACCCCACAAAATTTGGAGGCTCAAATGAAATGTTTCAAAACAATGTTGACAAGCCCGACTTTGTTTAAACGATATGCCTGTCTAAACATTTAAATATTAATCTTCTATAAAATATCTAATTATGCCTAGGGATGTATTAAATTTGATATATATTTTTTTTTTCTTGAGAAAGAATATAAGACTTGCGATCTTTCACACAAGTAAATTGTTAATGTTCTTATACGCAACTCATATGTTTCAGTCAGTTTTGATATGCAGAGAGAGAGAGAGAGAGATAGCCAGACATGTTAAATCAATCAATCTTGTATTACTAATCAATTCCAATATTTTGAACTGTCACTATACAAATTAAGACAAGAAAAGGAAAAAAAGAACTAAAAAGATTAGAAAACTAAGAAGAAAAAGTGGAACATGCCAAGAGAATTTGTTTCCCATATATAGATTACCCCCAAAAGCAAAGGACAAAAAGAAAGAAAAATTTATATAAGATGTTTTCAATATATGTTATGTGTCCAATTATAATTCAACATATAATATATTCCAAAACTTTATGAGAAATTATATTAAATATTCATATTTTATGTGAAGATCTGTAATCCCTTTAAATTTCAAGGTACATATTACCTCCTACCTGTTACCTTTGCTCTTTGGTTATAAACATTGTTCCTTTTTCAATGGCTTTGCGTGGCAAAGAGCTTGAGTTTAACCTACAAGGATGGAGTCGAAAAGGTCATTTTACTCGAGAAAACCATAGTTCTAGAAGGTTTTCAGTGTCCTCCCGAGAAGATCACAAGTCTTCTAGAACAACCTTCACCATCTGTAGTACTGCCTCTTCTCCTGGCTACTCCCTCACAGGCAAAATCAATAACACATCTTTCTAAATCTTTCTGATAATGTTTTCTTAGAAGAATGTCCTGAATATTTGAAGTTTTTTTGGACAGATGAGATTGACCCATCAAATTATTCATTCACTAGTGCACTCAAGGGTAAGCTTTTTAATGACTCTCAAATTCAAGCGTTGTAAAGGAGAAAGCTATGTCATGGACAAAAATAGAGAACACGCTTTTATTTGTTTTGTCTTGTTCTTTTCCCTATAGCATTGCAAGCAAAAACAATGTACAAGAAGAATCAAGATTGGTTAAAACCAGAAGGTATTGAGTTAAACTCGAAATGGAACGAAGCAGAGAAGTATATTTGCAATCCTTTGTCTGGTGAAGTTCCTTTGGAGTGTTTGTCTTCTAAAACTCTAAATTCAAGATCTTTCAGAGACGTATCCAACAAGTCTAGTCCACTCATGATTTTTCCCTCTAATCACAATCTCAACAATTCAAGAACGAGAAATCCTAACGTTAGAATCATTCAAGAGGACCATGTATCAACCGATCGTGTTCTTATTCAAGGTCACTTATTATCATCTTTGCTAAAATACTATCATAAAGGCGGTTTTGTGTTGTGGGTTTAAGAGTTTGGGGTGTTTTTGAGCAGAAAAGAAAGTTGTTGGGATGAAAGGAGATGTGGGTGTGCAGAGTGCACCGGTAAATGTTGGTCTGGTGAAGACGCCAACACCGATGAAAGCTGATGATTCGCAGGTCGAGTTTGCACATGAAGTGAAAGCTCAACATGAGGTATGTATACAAACTTTGCGTTAACTCTTTGATTTTACATTTTACCAACAATAAAAAATTCTTGATCTTGCCTTGTTTCTTTCATAACTTGATGTTTACACATTCAGTATTAATTTTAACCTATAATAAAATATGGAAAAATACATTTGATTGGATTAAACAACTTGATGTTTACACATTCAATATTTTTTTTCTTTTAAGTGTTAGTAAAGACAATGAAAAGACTGCAGGTTTTGTATGTTTCTTCTATATATTACAATTTTCTTTCATGGTATAGTAATATTCATACAATATTGTATCCTTGTTATGATTTAGATACTTTCATGATATATTATGAAAACGAAGCACACTATGTGAGAGTATCAATTATAGAAAAAAGTACGATAATCCAACTTTGATGTTGTAATTATTTTATTGGACCACTCTGTTGTTGTGTATTCCATATTGAAAAGGCTAAGTATATATGTTCACATGTTTGCATCTATAATCTTCCACAATTCACAAGCGATATATCAAGGATATTCTGACTGGTTGAACCATCTCATTCAATTTTTTTCCCTTAATAAATAAACTTTTACAAGTGATTACCCACTTGATTACTTGCTTGTATTAAGGGATGTTTTGTGGTGTTCTGAAGGATGTGAAGTTAGAAGAAGACAAGAAACATATGACGACAAAAGAATATCAAGAAGAGAAAGAACAGCGGGAAGAGAAGAAGAAAACAGGAAATAGATTGTTTTCATGGAAGAGAAAAAAGCAAAGGCAACCAACAACAAAATCCAAATGCTTCTTTCTCATTTGTCTTATCAAAGCTTTTTGAACTTCAAAATCAATAATATATAGTAAAAACATATAAAATGTTGGTGAAGTCGGTGAAACAATTTGAAAGAGAAGAGAGATGAATGAATGAACAGAGGCAAGCGGAAAAACCTAAGCAGTCGGTGGGATTCGAGAGGGGTGGTGGTAATAATAGCGATGTGTTTATATGTGGTTTAATTATTATTCCATAAATACGTGCTTAAGACATTGATTTTTGTTCCTAGTTGTAACAAAATTTACAGCAGAACAAGATATACTAATTCAGATTTTATTTCTGCGACTTAGAATAGACATCATCCAATACTAAATTTATATGGGAAACATGATTGAAAGAGGATTAAAAACTTGGGCAAAAAACTTTTTAACACAATTTTTCTGGCAGGAGTTGGGTGTTTGATTTTGTTGGCAAGATACTCTTAAAGATGGGTTACACTTCCTAAATAATACTAACAAAAGTAAAACCAACGAAAGACTCAACAGCTTAAAAACCCCATAAAAAAAGAACAGAGTTCAGAGTTTACAAAGAAGAAAACCAAATCATGACCTTCTCTCTGCTTCTACAAACCTCAAATCATAATGTTTTCAGAAACTAAAGCCAAATCCAGACCATACATACTTAGAAATGTCTTGCTCGCTCCCTTACTGAGGTCACTTCAACGTCTACGCTTGTTTTCCTTCTTCGGGCTCGTCTTTTGACGCCTCCTTGATCTCATCACCACCCACCTCATCCTGTAAAAGGAGTAATTAATGAGCATTTAGTAAAAAATTTACTCAGTACATATAAAGATGCTTTAGATTGTGTGGGTAAGTGTTGAGGAGGGAGATAGAAGTGTACATTGAGGTCAGAAGTCCAGAGGGTCAGATTATCACGGAGAAGTTGCATTATCAGTGTACTGTCTTTGTATGATTCTTCTCCTAATGTGTCCAGCTCAGAGATTGCTTCATCAAAAGCCTGTAAAAGCAATCGAGTGAATAATATTATTCAGCACATAAAAGATATCCAAGACAAAACACAAACCTGTTTGGCGAGACTGCAAGCGCGATCAGGTGAGTTGAGAATCTCATAGTAGAAGACAGAGAAGTTGAGAGCAAGTCCCAATCTAATCGGATGAGTAGGAGGTAAATCAGCAAGTGCAATATCCTACATCAAGAAGAAGAAAGAAACAAACCATAAAGCATTCATCAAGATAACTAACTCCTTTACTAGTCTCAAGATAAACCCCTTTTACCTGAGCAGACTTGTAAGCCAAGAGAGTACTCTCAGCAGCATCCTTCCTCTCAGCACCAGTCTTAAACTCAGCAAGGTACCTATGGTAATCTCCCTTCATCTTGAGGTAAAACACTTTGGACTCAGCCAAAGACGCAGCGGGAACAAGGTGAGAATCCAAAAGGTTCAGAATCCCATCACAGATCTTCCCAAGCTCGGTTTCAATCTTCCCTCTGTAGTCCTTGATGAGCGAAACGTGATCCTCGTTCCCTCTGCTTTCTTCCTTCTGTTCAATGGAAGAAATGATCCTCCAGGAAGCTCTCCTAGCACCAATCACGTTCTTGTAAGCAACGGACAAGAGGTTCCTCTCTTCGACAGTAAGCTCCTCGGTGTCAACAGTCTTGGCAACTTTCTCCATGAACTCAACCATCTCCTCGTAACGTTCAGCTTGCTCGGCTAACTTGGCTAAGTACACATTCTCTTCACGAGTAGACGACATCGTTTCTTAATCACACTCTTGCTACAGATCCTGTTTTATAAAAACAAAAAAAAATCTTTTCAAACTTCATGAACATCACTGTAACTAAAAGCTAAAATCAAAATCAATCCAAGGCATATACTAGATATGAGAATGTGGTTTACACATTAGACTTGGTCTAGTTAGAACCGGTTTGTACCGGATAGATTATAATTATATATAATCACTATTTTCCAAATCTCTCGAGTTCATCGTCATATCTGTTCAAACCTCAAACCTACTAAAAGCATATTCGTACAGATCCATCATCAATACTAACAAATCGAAGATGAAACGAACAGCAGAGGTCAACATAGACAAAATCTAGCGAGATAAACACTAAAATCGATGGAAATCATTCGCGAAAATGGCCAGATCTCGAAATAAAAAACAAGCATAGACAAGAAAACCAACAACAGAGTAAACGAAACGATAACAACAAGGAGCAACAGAGAGAGCTATGCGCGAAGCAAGGTCAGATCTGGAGGAGCTTACCGAGGGGGGGGGGAGTTTTGGAATTAGGGTTTGTGGAATCCGAAGCACGAGACGCGATATGATGGGCAGCGAGAAGAAATAAGGGGGAAAAGTGGGAAGAAGATGGGCTTTGAGTTTTGGAGAGAGTAAAGAGGTAAGGCCCAATGAAAGTGCGACAAGTGTCGAACGTGTTGACCCGTCAAAGACTTTAATTTTGTGAAGAAATGAATTATTTATATGGGCCCTGATTTCCCGTGATTGTCGGTAAATTTCATTTATTATTATTTTAAAAATAATCATCTGCTCCTATTTCCACTAGAGACCACAATCAAAACATTTAATCATGTTTTTCTCCTAATCATGGTATTTATTTCAAGAGATTAACATAGAGATAAAACTTACATTTGAAGAGGTGAAACGAAGTGTTGCCACTTACTAGTATTAGAGTTGTAAAATGGGGCTTTTAGGATATCATTACAGTGAATCAATTTTAGGTTTTCATGTTTTGTTTTTACGTTTACTATTATACATACATGTATAATACATGTTGTCTCCAGTTCGACCAAAAAAAAAAAAAATAACAGGAACATGAAGAGATTCAGCAACGACTACATACGATCCACGACAATAAAAAAGAGCACATGAGAAGACAAACTCCATTTTAAACTGACAACTGAGTGAATCCATGACCACGGACGAGTAACGAAGTTCGAACTTGGCATCCCCACAATATATAAGTAAAAATATGAACCAATGAGACAAGAGACAACGAGAGAGACGAACAAAGGCAATTTTATTGAAGAAGCTTATTCCTCAAACTCGTGCATGTGATCCAGAAGATAGTTTGCAGCCAACTCTTCGTTCTTGTTGCACGCAAAGAACACTTCCAACACCAATGCTCTCTCAAATCCCATCGCTTCCAGCTGCAGTTTTTGTTTTGTTTTGTTTTACCAAGTTAATGAATCAGTAAGAGCGTGAAGAAAGCCAGAGGAAACATACCCTTTCAATTGCGTCACGTTCCTCAGGTGTGACTTGAATCGCCTGTGGTTGTGGCACTCCTTCGCCGAAGAGGTTGGCCCTGAATAATACAGTGCACAAATTAACCAAGAGAATAATCATTGTTTAAGTAATTGAAAACCTCCCAGGGTTTTGTACATACCCTTCCGCCCCTCCTTCAACTGGTTCATTGATTAAACGTAAGAAATCAGCTTGATGTTCTTGAATCAATCGCATCAAGTTTGGGTTTTGCTTTCCCAGTTCCTGAAGCATAGGCTGCATAAAACACATGGACAAAATTATTCATTTGGAAAGCTATTAAATGATTATACCCAGTGAAAGCCTGGCAATTATTTTAGTTCTTCTGTGAATTGAATAAACATACCTGCAGAACTTGAGGGTTTGCTTGCACCATTGCACGCAGAGCTTGGAACTAATTATACACAAATATAAATAACAACAAACAAGTCACACATTGATGTCTGATATACTCTTTTCGTAATCACACATTGATGTCTGATATACTCTTTTCGTAAGCAGGTGTAACGAAAAAACAGCTAATACCTGTTGGCTGTTGCGCAGGAAGTCAAGTGTTCCACCACCAGAGTTTGCACCAACATTTGGCAACCCCTGCCAAAGATAAACGTAGATTAGTACAACATACCCAATGATGATCAAAATAACAAAAGTATGCTTTTGATCTCTAAATTAATTTACCTGTGGGAAGAGATCTAACGGATTTGCATTAGGACCAGTAGCAGGTGCCGCTGCAGGTTGCTGAGTCTGTGCTGGAGGATTTGCCGCCTGCCCACTACTTGCTGGGGCACGAGCAACTGGTGGAACTTCAGCTTGCTCGGGGATCCCCTAATCCATAAACACAAGTGTTTAAAATATATAAATTATTATCTCGCTTTAGTGTAACTAAAAACAATAGCCTATAACAGTGACAAAGACGAAGATTAAAACCCTGTGACCAAGATCATAGGACTCATCATCATCTACAGCAAATTCAGAAAGCATCTACAGCAGATTCAGAAGAAGAAAAAACAAAATAGAACTCACAGAGTAAAGATATTCCACAGCTCTTTCAGGGTTGTTAAATGCAGCACGGAGTGCACGGACAACAGTGTCCCGATCCCAGGCTCCTCCGCCCATGTCCAGAATCTGCAGAATGGTACTCTCTAAATTACTCCCAGCGGCCAGGTTGGATGCTGCTTGTCCGTACACATCACCCTGAGATCTATATTAATCAAAAGAAGATGAAACAAAATAAGAGTAAGCCAATATCTGAACTAAGCAGAACACTCCAAGGACTACATGTATATATATACAGTAAATATGCTAACCCTGCAGGAGTTGATTCGGGTGCGGGAGTGCTTGCTGGTGGAGTAGCAGAAACAGATTCAGGTGCAGCCACCGTTTCAGTGGCAGCTGCAGGTGTTGGTGCAGTTGCAACTGGTCTGCAGGAGAAAATAGCAGTTAGATTAGAATATACATAGCGTTTTCAGATAAATTGTAAGAAATTTCCGAGCAGAAATTACTAGTCCATCAAACTCACATTGCTACAGAAGCTGGAGGCTGAGGGGAAGCTGAAGGCTGAGTTGATGAGGTAGGCAACGACTTAGCCTAAACCAATTCCAAAGTTAGACCATTAAACAAACAAGTTGCACGATGCATATGCTATAACAGCATAACCAACTAACCTGCACTGAAGTGGCAGCAGATGCACTAGACGCTCCAGCTGAGGCAGGTTTACTCTACATTAGCCCACCAGAGAACATAAGTCAAAATTAGGTATCATCAAAAGAGTTAAAATAGAACAACTTGTTTCCTAAGATCTAAGCTAACCTTGGCCATCATAATGACAATAAAACTGTTCTCAGCAACCTTGTTCTCCTCAATGGTGGTCTCATCTTTAAGCACTTTCCCTTGGTGAATAAGCATGAGTTTGGCAGCAGGATAAACGTCTGCTCCCTGCACAGTCTCTATGTTCTTCTTCACATCAGCAACCTGAACGTAAAATAATTTACCAGCAAAAGTTGAAGAAAATAGCCAAAAAGCTAGTAAACTAATATAAACATAAGACATGTAAAAAGAAAATAGCGTGGAAGCAAGTAAGCGAAACTCAGCTCAGCTAATTAACTATGTAATATACACCAAAATCTTCGAAGCTTCATATACATGAAGAGATCGCAAAACAAAACCCTACACAAAGTTTTCCAAATTCCTTAATATCAATTATCTCTAGCAGTCTCTAAATCAAACATTCAAATACTAAACCGTCTCAATTAACGAGTAAGAAAACTATCTACAGATCATCTCATACCGAATCCTCAGGTTTTACTTCGATCGCGAAGTGAGTCCCCTTGAGAGTTTTCACAAATATCTTCATCTTCTCTTCTCCGTCAAAATTCACGTAGCAGTGACCGATCCTCCGGCGAAACTAAGCTCAGATCGATCGCAGGCGGCAGCAATAAGTTGGGAAGAAGGTGCGAGTAGGTAAGATGATGCACACGAAATCTGGCCCCTACCTTTTCTGGTTCCCTCGATATCTCCACTACTGGATTGTGGCCCAAGAAGCACATGTCTTGTACTTTGCCACGTCATCCTTCATTGGTACCAACTAAATTATGCCATGTCATGTTAGACAGTTTCCTGACTACAGTTGTCAAAGGGCCCAAACTGTTTCTTATGTTAAAAAATAGGCCCAATGATTATGATAGGCCCATAATATTTTTAATGTGTAGTTGAACCCACTAATTGTGGTCATTTTCGTCTTTTCCATTGTTTTTTGCTGCTGATTTGGTAATTGAAAAAAAAAAGACAGAACAGCAACATATCACTTTATCCAACTTTCAGTTTTTCTCTGTAAATAAGTTTGTACATGGACTATTTTTTAGACTTATTCTTGGGTTCACCCCTTAGGGTGAACCTTTAGATTCACCAACCAATAGTCTTTAAGTATTTGATATTTTTTAAAAAAAAACATAATTAAATTTTCAAATTAGATTAAAATAAAAAAAAATATTAAATACATAAAAAAATAATAATAGTTACAAAAAGTAAATAAATTAATATTATTAAGCCTTCACTAAAATACTAAATTATATACCCTAAATCCTAAAACATATACCCTAAATCCTAAACCCAAAAATTTTAGGGTTTACTGTTTTTATGATTTAGGTTTTAATATTTATGATTTAGGGTTTAAGATTTATCAAAATCATGAATTATCCAAGGGTTCGGGGTTTACCCAACGACGACACGTGGCTAGCCTCTCCGCCACCGGACTTTCCCTCTGATTCCGCTGCTTTAGCGACGGCGGCTAACCGCTTCGCCCGGCGAGCTTTAGGCCGTTTGAGATCGGTTAAACCAGCAGCAGCAGCTGCAACGGCGGAGCTCTCATCCTTAGAAATATGTCGGATGTCGTACATTTTAAGCGGCGGACCTTGGCCGTTCGTCGCCGCATCTGTGGCCATCTCTGTGATCGGTTCACCTTTCATCACCGCCTCCACGGCGGCTTGACAAAGCTGCCAATTTCCCGACCATAACAAACCGACCGAACCGTAGATCGGGTTCACAATCCTCCCACACGCTTCATGCAACAACGACCGGAAAATCCCTGCATTAAAACTAAATGAGACCTTTCGTCTCCACTAAAGGATTCGAAAATAATAAGATCACTTTAATTGGAAATCCACTAACCAGGACGAAGGTGATCGGGACCGGCGTTGATGAGGTTCATGAGTCCAGCGCGGCCATAGAACTTGGCGAGAAACACGGTTGCGTTTGCTTGCGCTTCAGGGGATTTGATCCAAGCCAAACACGGTCGTATACTACAATCATCACTACACCCTTTTCGAAGAACTCTGCATCCATTACAGCTCATCCGCATCTTCTTCTGTCTGCTAGATTCTCTTCTTTAAGATTTCTTGTAAGAAGTGGTGAAGGGGATTCTTTAGCTATATAAGAAAGATTATAAACTTTAAGTGATTTAGTTTGTTAGAGAATAATAAGCCCCTGGGTTTTTGGAAGCTGAGAGATCATCAAACCAAGGTAATAAGAAGAGCGAAGACAAATAAAAGAAGCTGTTTTGCTAAACACGCCGCGGTTTTTTTTTCCGGGTTCAACGTTTTACTTCTTGTGTTTCTTCCCCCAGTTTTGTTTCATCATGTCCACTCTCAACTCCTACGCGTGTGCTGGACACGTGTTGGAACATCTAAACTATTAAGACTAATGTACAATTAGTTACGTCTTCTTAATTTTGCACAAAAATTACAATTCAATGCCATTAACTTAAACTCATCATTTTGCTTCTTTTTTCTAACCCACCGATTTTTTATTTTTGGGCTTTCAATGAATTCTTGGCCCATTTATTTGTTACATATTGTGTTGACAAAAAAAATGAAATATCCTAGATCGTGATACACAAGAATTTTTCTTGAGCATAAATATGGAAAATACAAAACCTAACCAAATACACCGATATTCACACATATTGTTAAAAAAATATTTTTATTTATATACCCAATGATATCGCCTAATTAATTACGTATTAAATGTAAATCTTATTTAATTTTGAAATCTACTAGCATATATATATATATAGATACATTGCATTCTTCTTTTCTATGCATTTACATACCAAAGCAAAAAAAAGGGCTACGGTAGACCACCCAAAAAAAGAACTATATTTTGTGTAGCATTTTATGGTTGTTTTTTCTGTGGTAAAAATTAAAACACCAAATTGAATTATTTTATATATTAAACAAAAACAATATTTTGTAAATAAAGTCTTATATTTTTTGTTTAGTCACATAAAATTAGTTAGAGGATACAATATTCAAAAAAATTACAATTAATAATAATTAATATAAAACTATTTTTTAAATGAAAATTTCAAAAAATGTTGTTAAATTTTAAAATAAATTAACAAAAATCAAGTTTTTAATAAATTATTAGTACAATATCATAGAAAACAAAATGCACAAGTTATAAAAATTTCAAAACAAACTGCACAACTTATAAAATTCCGGGTAGGTTTGTAAGAACCGAAATATATCCAAATAGACTGAAGTACAAATTTGAATTAAACCTTAATACATCTCAATATTTACAGTTTGTGCCACTGGGTATCTGAAATATTTCAATTCGGATCGAATTCGGTTTTGGTTCTCTAGTCATCAAAATTTTGAATAATTTGGATATTTAATCAATTTTGATTCGGGTTTGGTACTACTCTTTCGGATCGGGATCAGTTTAATTCTTCAGATTTGATTTTTTTATTCAGCCCTAATATTGATATAAAAACAAATAGCAACATATTTTTGAACAATACACCCGCACGGGCGTGCGGGTCAAAATCTAGTCTAAACTATTAAAACTAAAGTACATTTTGTATTTAACCGTGAGTTTTCCTCAATAATTACAATGAAATGCCACTGCCTTTTTAAAATCAACAATTAACTCAAGTTACTAAATCACCGGATTTCCTTCTCTTTGCAAACCAGTTATTACCTTAATTATTAGACCAGCGAGATTTCCTTCTTCTTTATAACAATTTTATATAACCTACCACATCAAAAACCTGATGTGTAATATATTTTTTTGTTTAAATATGGTTTTAATATATAAAACTAAACGATTGCATTGTTTTCTTTCATAACTATTGTTACATTATCGGCTTTTCTTCTTATATTTACAACTTTTTGATTTTTTGGAGTAATTTTGACAATTAATTTAAATGAGTCAAAATTGATTGAGAATATATTTAAAGATAATTTGGGTTCACCAAATCTAAACTAATAAATTCATTGCACAATTAGATCAATAAAAAATTTTAAACATTTCCTATATTTAACCAATCAGCATTATTATAGGATAACAATCAGAATCATACGTATATTCTCTAACAAACCACCTTGCACATCACATCCAATTTAATTATATATATATGTATATATATGAAAAACTTTTTACCTACTTGCAAATAGTTTAGATTGGACCATTAAATAATTTTTCTAAATAATTACAACTACATGCCATTGAATTAATATTTAGCATTTTCAATAATTTAATCATCATTTATTAACTTACAAAACTAAACCGAACCAAAATATTTAGCTTGGTGTAGATATTTTTTTAGATCGATCAATTCAAGTCAGTTTGGGGTATGTAAAGAGAATATTCTAATACTAAACTAATCTTCATAACAAAAGCATTTTAGGAATATTACCAAAAGATTCACCGAGATCCGAACTTTATAATTGTTTTCTATAAAATTTAACTCAGTACATATAAAATACTCCTAATTATATGTTTACTCTGATTTAAAAGGAAAAAAAAAGATTGTGAGTTATGAGTGGGCGTTCGGGTACTCATTCGGGTTCCGTTTGGGTTTGTTTTGATATCATATTTTCGGGGTCAAAGATTTTAGTCACATTCGGACATTTCTAAATTTTGATTGGGATTCGATTCAGATATTTGCGGGTTTGTTCAGGTTCGGCTAACCCATTTAAATTATTTTTAAAATTTATTATATACTTAAAATTTCTCAAAATATATAAACAAAATAATTTTTACATACAAATTTGAATAACATATGTCAGAATACCTGAATTTAACATATAAATTGTTTTAATTTAAATATTTGGATAGATAATCAATAATTATTTTAAGTTTATTTGGTGTTTTGAGTATACTTTAACTATATATATATATATATATATTCAGTTATTTAAACCAATTTTAAAATATCATATATATTCTGGATGTTTTTATATACATTAAATCTAAAATAATATATATATATATATAAGTATATAAATTTATTTCAAATACATTCGGGTGTCTTAAATACTTTGGTTCAGATCAGATTCAGTACTCTAAACACCAAAATTTTGATATTTAATCAATTTTGGTTTGGGTTTGATACTTCTTTTTGGATCAGGATCGGTTTGATTTATTGGATTTGGATTTTTTATCCAACTCTAATATTGACATGAAAACAACATATTTTATAAAAAAATACACTCGCACGGGCGTGCGGATCAAAATCTAGTTTAAATTTTAAATGACTAGTGCATAAATATTATTTAAAATCTGCTATTTGGTTACATTCGTCCAAAACATTTGATATTCAGTGTGATTGATTGTATATGGAATGTGTTGATAAATGATAATATGTGGGCACAGCACATCGATCATGGAGTACTTTATTCTTTTTTTTACAACGGAGTACTTTATTCGGAGAGCATCTATCAATGTTAAAAAAACATATAATTTCAAAAATAATTATAAAATAATCTATATCATCAAGTAGGATTGCATTTAGTCTACTTTTTTTTTAAACGTCTAAACTCAATTAAGAGGGAAGAAATAAAGTTTCAAGTATCCAAGGAAAACAGAGGAATAGAAACCATGAAAAACACAGACAACAACAACATGATCTTAAGGGAAAGACTTTAACAGTGGTTGAATATAAGTTTTTTTATTGGAAAAACCTATAAGTATTTTTTGTTAAAAATCGTATTATCACTTTTAAGTTCGTGCCCTTAACGCTCGCGCGTCGGAAAATTTGATCGAATCGCCACGTTTGAGCCAGATAGGATTTGAGGAAGTTGGGGCCCACAATAAACTCCTGGTTTTCTGGAAAAGAATCCCGTTTTTGAATACTGCTTTATTATTGTCCGAAAACTAGCGTCTGGTTTTCGGTTTTCCGGATTTTGATATTTTCTTCCCTGTCTGTGACTATGGGCGGATCTTTTGTGTCGCCGACGGTTTTGTTTACTCCAAAGCTTTATCTTAATTACCCTTTAGCTTAATTTAGGCTACCAAAATTCAGCTTTGATATGATTTACTAGTTTGAAACTTTGCACATTTGAGATAGTTGAGATGTGGATTCTGTAATGTGTTTTAAAGAAAAAATGATGGACAGATACTATGTACATTATAAATGAAAAATAGCCGTTTTGTCATCTGAAAATTATTGAAGCATGGTTACGTAACCACTGCATACATACATATCATTATCACATCACCATGCAGGGGCGGCGGATCCAGAAACAATTTCAATCGGGGGTACGTTACTAAAAACAAAAAAACTTTTATATAATCAGGGGCACTTTCCTTACTCAAATATTTCAATGAAATTTACATACACAAGAAGAAACAAAAACAGTCGGGGCACATGACCTCATAGTCATACACACGTCCGTCCGCCCCACCATGTGTTGCAATACATAGCATTCATATATATATGGAGAATTTCAAAATTACATTTGTAGAAAGATTGAGAATCTCCTGAAAGAAGAAACGTTACTATACAAAAGAGAACTTTGATTTGTACACGGACAACAAAAAGGAATAAAAAGAGCAAATACTCCAAATTGGTTTATTATGTTACAACGACTCCAGGTAGGCCTTAACTGGTGTTGTTGACTGATCTTTTAACTCCTCTTGATATGCAAAGATATAAACATCTGCTTCAAAAAAGCATGGAATCTACTGATTCTAGATTTTATGAACACTCTCTGTTCCTTAGTTCTTTCTTATTCTAAGCCATGGCAGGTATGCTTGAGCCTTGGTTTAAGCAATCGAATCCTTCTACTCTAACAGCTGCAGGTTTAATCCCCAACTTCACTCGACTACAACCTCCTCCTTTGACACGACATGGAGATGAGAGTAATGGTGAGATGGGGTTGAGTTTGTTATCTCCAAATCGTGCATCTTGAGCTAAAGGGTTTGAAGCTCTGCACGGGGGAGACCCGAGGAAAAATGGAGGTGATGAAGCTACACCAGATAACGTTTCTTCCTACAGAGAAAAAAAAAGAAGACAAAGTAAACAAAGTTTAGATACTGAACTCTTTCAGAATTTGACTAACGCAACTACAAAGCTACGAGTTGATTCAGCGTGAAAATTAAAACAAGGGAGATGCTTTTGTAAACCATTTTGTAGATACAAATACGATCAATGAAGAATATGATGCAATAATATATATCATATAGTTCAAACAAAGGAAGATAAGTGATTGCTTGTTGCTTCAATACACATCTTAAAAGAAAGAAAAGAGAAAACCTTTCTACGAATGATGTCTAAAAGATCAGCCCCAGCTTTAGAATCACATACATCAGCTGCTCCTGATTGACTGTTAAATCCTCAAAACAAAAACCAAAGTAGTAAAAGTCAGCATTTTTAAAGAACAAACAATACGATCTTTGTGGGAAAAAAGGAAGAGAGAGTTTATAATACCTAGAAGAATGTAATAATCTAAACGGACGTATAACGTTACTGGAGAGAACGCCAACGCGACGAGGCTTAGGACATACAAGAGAAGAGGAGACAGGAGGAACAGCAAATCCTCTGGATTCGAAAGCGTTCTGCTGAATAAGGTTGCAATGATTCATCTTGAAACCACTTTAGTCGCCTTACCTGTTGCATCAATTTACTCACAATGGAGAGATTAGATATCAGAACAATTCGAATTTGGAAGGAAGGGTAGTAAAAAAATGATCATTTCGAAATTCAGAGAGAGAGACTGAGCATAAATAAATAAAAGGATGTTCAGAAACAGAATAGGTTGACCAGTTGCATAGATATTAAAGAGCACATATACGTATTGACTGGACTATAAACAGACAACTTTCATGCGAACAAGATAAGAATTTGAAAACCTTTAGATTTACAACAAACCGTCTACAAGTAAGCAAGCAACTAACTAACTTTGTTCTGTCATTAACGCTATTAATGGAGCATGATAAATAAAAGAGAGAGAGAGACAGAACCTTTAGAATTTTTGACGAAACCGCAGCGATAAGGGGTGAGCGGAAAGAAGAAACAGAGTGGCTACGAAAGCTCTTTTATATAACGAGACAATGATAAAAGGTTTTGTGTGTAGCGAAACTATGTCGTTTCGGCAGAAAATTATACTCTACAATTTTTGCTCATTCTCGTTAATCCGTAATTTATAGTGCAAACTAATATCACCCGCAAGCTGTTGATTAAACCATCAAACACTTTTTTAATTTTATATGCTGGGTTTTGAATGGTCAGAGTAATTTGTTACGTCTATTTCGTGAGACGTGTGAGAATATAATGTAATTGTTTGTAATAATGTGGTCTCTAGTTCTTAATGCTTTTCACGTTTTAAATGCTTACCTTCCTCTTAATAATCACTTAAATAAATACTTAACTAATTCCATTATCTTCGAAAAAGGGTTATCGTCGTCATCCTGATCCAAAAGATCTTGACCAATAATATAGAAATGATACATACAGTATATAGGATATTTACATTGGGCTATTTGGTTAACTCGAAATATATATTAAGCCCATTAGTTATAGAAATATATGAAAGGCCCAGTTATGCTAAATTGCATTAGACAGGAGAAGATCCAGACCGTCCAAAATAGGGTATATCAGAAGAAACCCTTACTATTTAAACATCTGCTTCACCAGATTTGCGTCGCCTCTTGAACACGAAGCTCCAAAAGCAAAGCGTGTAACCTTTTCACCACCTTCTAGGGTTCTTCGTCGTTGTTAACTGGTACGCTATACTATTCTCTACGAATTCGTAATGGCCGTGTCTGCTTTCTCTGGAGGCTAATCGTCGTTTTTTTAATCTAAGTGCACACTCTGTTTGGTTAGAGTTATTAGCTTTAGTGAGAGCTTGTAAAAGACGTTATCCTTTGTAATCAATTGAGAAATGTATGTCAAAATGTTGATTGGATTGTTTTTTTTTTTTCTGTTTGTTTAAAATGATCTTAGAATCTGCGAAGATGTTCTCTGCTCAGAACAAGATCCATAAGGATAAGGGTGTGGCTCCAACAGACTTCGAGCAGGAAGTTGCCCAGGTTCTCTCTCCATTCTTAATCTCGTGAATGTGTTTTTTTTTTTTTTTATCTGTTTGCTTATCGAATTTACTTGATTACAGGCTTTCTTTGACCTGGAGAACACAAACCAGGAGTTGAAAAGTGACTTGAAAGATCTCTACATTAACCAAGCTGTGTAAGTATTTGTTTTCTAGAGGCCGTAAAGATCTTAACATTGTCTGAAAGATATCTTTTTTTTTTCATTTTGTTCAGTCAGATGGATGTTTCTGGCAACCGCAAGGCTATTGTGATCTATGTTCCATTCAGATTGAGGAAAGCTTTCCGCAAGATCCATCCTCGTCTTGTTAGAGAGCTCGAGAAGAAGTTCAGTGGCAAAGAAGTGATCTTTGTTGCCACCAGAAGAATCATGCGCCCACCAAAGAAAGGCTCTGCTGTTCAGAGACCACGCAACAGGACTCTCACTTCCGTCCATGAAGCCATGCTTGAGGATGTCGCTTACCCTGCTGAGATTGTTGGAAAGCGTACCAGATACCGTGTTGATGGCACCAAGATCATGAAGGTAAAGAAAAAACAAACACGATTATTGGTATTTCATTGCTTTGGCTAACACATGTTTTTATTTTTGTCAGGTGTATTTGGAGCCTAAAGAGAGGAACAACACTGAGTACAAGCTTGAGACAATGGTCGGTGTCTACAGGAAGCTTACAGGGAGAGATGTTGTTTTCGAGTACCCAATCGTAGAAGCTTGAAGAGATGAATGTTTGATTCTTTTTTTGTCAGGATGAAGCTTTTGATTCTGTTTTCTGAGTAAAAACTCCTTGCAAAGGATTTTATTGTTTAAGTTGTTGCATCTCAGTCTTCCTCAAAACTTGTGTTTAAACAAGAGCTTTCTTTTGTTCTCCGAGCATTCACCATTTCAAGAAGCTTTTATCTCGAGAACTTCCACATTAAATATGTAATTTCTTGTTATAAAAGTACTGTGACGAAGTTTGATTAAAAAGCTCGTGTGTGGTTCAGGTATATATATACATTAAGTGAATCTCAGTATCTGCAGGTACAAACAGAACATTTCCCATTGAAATCTCATCTTCTGAATTGTCGGTCGACATTCTCCCTTCGCCTTGGAGTACAAGCAGAAGAGAAGGGCCTGTGGTACAGAAGGGAAACATGGTCGAGTCTTCATAAAACTCAGAAATGAGGAACAGAGTTTCTAAGCTGCAAACATTTTAAACATCTTGAGTTTGGTTTTAACTTTTTAAGTTAAAAGGTTTACCGGTTTATAAGAGAGCATGGAACATACTTTCTTCTTTTTTTGGTAAAATATACATTTTGAATATGCAGAAGCTTGGAAGTGAGGCCAGCTCGGACTACGTTGTCTGAAGTCGCCATGACCTCAATGCATTCACCGAATAAATATGCATGGGGCTCGTTTGAACCAAGGTACAAGGCTTCTATTTGTTGCTAAATCCTAAGAGTGCAATTGGTTAATTTTAGAATAATTTAATTGGAGTAAATAGAAGGAAAATAGTAGAGTAATAAACACAAGAAATAATACAAGTCAGGTGTAATTTGTTTTTCATTTTAACAACAGCGAGGAAATAAAGTGACATGCATAGTTTCGTTTCACTTGATTGGCAAAAATGAGGAGAAAAATATCCTTGCCAAAATATTATCACCAAAAGTGCTTTTCAGTGAGACCCTAATTATATAAGTGCATACACCCATCCACTCTTCCGCATCTTCAAAAGAATCCTACTAATTTTAGATTCAAATTTTGATTCTACTCAATTTTTTTTTATAAAAATAAATATATCCTAAACAAAAATTTGATGCATAAATACTTATTTTTCAAAACATTTTTTTATATCAATGAAGAAACCTGGAAAATTCAATTACATGCATTGCCTCTTTTTTAAAACATGTTATAGTATAAAATCTCGAATATCTCATATATTTTGCTAAAGGAATATATCATACTTTATATTTTTTTCAAAAAAAAAAAAATACCATACTTTATCTTTCATTTGTAAATTATAAACATAGTGATGTGGGTTATACTCGCTATATAATTAAACTATTCGATAAAAACAAAGTGCGCGAACGAAACAGTGTGCGCGAGAGTTTGGGATGGACTTGTTCTCTGTGTGCGGGCATGCACGAGCACAGCTGACCTGACTCGAAATAATATTCATTTTCACATCTCTTGAGCTCATTGTCTTTACCACAGTGCTCTGTTTCTGTTC
Organism: Raphanus sativus; assembly: GCF_000801105.2. Classification (NCBI taxonomy): domain Eukaryota; kingdom Viridiplantae; phylum Streptophyta; class Magnoliopsida; order Brassicales; family Brassicaceae; genus Raphanus; species Raphanus sativus. The sequence continues at coordinate 39,599,306 of NC_079515.1, read as the reverse complement.
AACTTCAATTCATCTTATAATAAAAGGTTTAGGTAAAAAATTTCAATCCGGCGAATCCGCACGGTGGATCGCCAATTTCTCAGACGGCGAATTTTAAACTAAAATGGCGATGGATAATGCGTATCTGATGCAGTTTGTGGACGAAACCTCGTTTTACAATCGGATTGTTCTGAGTCACCTCTTGCCGTCGAGTATGTGGGAGCATTTGCCGCATTTCCTCCAGACATGGCTCCGGAACTACCTCGCCGGAAACTTACTTTACTTCATCTCAGGCTTTCTCTGGTGCTTCTACATCTATTACCTCAAACTCAACGTTTATCTTCCCCAAGGTGATTGCTTCCTTCTATTACCCAACTTAAATTGTCTGATTGGTTCTTGTCATTTTTCAACTTTAAGGAGATGTTTTTTTTTTCTTCTTTTAAGATGCGATTCCGACAAGACAGGCTATGCTTTTGCAAATAAATGTGGCAGTGAAGGCGATGCCTTGTTACACTCTGCTTCCAACCGTCTCTGAGTACATGATCGAAAGTGGTTGGACCAAATGTTACTCTAGAGTAGGCGAAGTCAGTTGGATCCTCTACTTTGTTTCTATCGCGACATATCTTGTTTTAGTTGAGTTTGGTATTTATTGGATGCACAGAGAGCTTCATGACATTAAGCCTCTTTATAAGCATCTCCATGCCACCCATCATATCTACAACAAACAGAACACACTTTCTCCCTTTGCCGGTAAGTACATATACTTAAGTTATGTGAAAGATTGGTAGCATTCAGCATGTTTTGGTTTTTTTTCAGGGCTTGCGTTTCACCCAGTAGACGGTATACTTCAGGCTTTACCGCATGTGCTAGCTCTGTTTATAGTGCCGATTCATTTCACAACTCATTTAGGTCTTTTGTTCATGGAAGCGATATGGACAGCGAACATCCACGACTGCATCCACGGTAATATTTGGCCTGTAATGGGTGCAGGGTACCATACCATACACCACACCACTTACAAGCATAACTATGGTCACTATACCATATGGATGGATTGGATGTTTGGCTCTCTTAGGGACCCTCTTTTAGAAGAAGTTAACAACTAAGACAGCTCCAAGAAAGCAGAATGAGAGTGCCCACTTGTTTTTTTTTTCTTTTTTTTAATTCTGGTTTATTGTCTTTGTGTGTTTGCTTGCCTGTTCAAAGTTTCAACCGGCTAGCCTTGGACCTGAAAAACAAAAACCAAAAACCATTTTAGAAACTAGAAACAATCAACACCTATGATTCGATTTGTCTTAGTTCTGTTTTTGTTTTTAATGAATCTACAATTTACTTTAGATTCTGTTCCTACAATAAAGGAAATGATTCAGCAAATACATATGGCAGTGAAGGGTATGCCTTGGTACACACTTTTCCCAACTGTCTCTGAGTATATTATCGAGCGTGGTTCAAATGTTACTCTACACTTGAGCAGTTCAACTGGTTCCTCTGTTTTGTTTACATCGTGCTCTATCTTGTTATAGTTGAGTTTTCCATGTATTGGGTTCACAAAGGGCTTCATGACATTAAATTTCTTTATAAGCATCTCCATGCCACCCACCTTCTGTACAACGAACAAAACACTCTGTCTCCATTTGCTGGTAACTCAAAGTCTCTAATTTGAAAACAAACTCTCTCCATTTACTTAAAACGTTTTTTTTTCTCAGGGTTTGCGTCCCATCCGTTGGACGGGATACTTCAGGCTGCACCGCACGTGATAGCTTTGTTCATAGTGCTGGTTCATCTCATAACGCATATGAGTCTTTTGTTTATGGAAGGGATATGGACAGCGTGCATCCATGGTAATATCTGGCTTGTAACGGGTGCAGGGTACCATACAATACACCATGCTAAATACAAGCATAACTGTGGTCAATATACTATTTGGATGGATTGGATGTTTGGCACCCTTAAAGTTCCTGTAGCCGAAGATGACAGCTTCTGTGAGAAAGCAAAGTGAGATTAGTGTTCAAAGTTCACTTGTGGGTGTCAGTCTCTTTCAATGATATTTCTAAATTTGGATCTTTAGATTCAAAATCTGAATGGTTCGAGGTCTATGTGGCTTTTACCTCCTTAAATTCTTTAGATTTTGTGTAGTGATTTGCATTGTCAAGTTTACCATAACCTTTCTGACGATCTATTAAAAGTCTAGCCAAAGTTCTACATTAGTCAAATAGTCAGCCTTTTTTTTTTTGTAGAAAATAACTATATGGTGAGGTTGCTACAGATATAAAACTTTGTAAGAGGATCGTTTGTCTTTTTCTGTTAAAGGTAATAAATCTAAAAAAGATGATGCAGTGTAGCCCCTAAAGTTTAGTTCAGGAAAACGTTTTTCTTTCTTGTTTAACAAGTCACCACCAGTACAGAGCTACCAACCAAACACAATGCCTTAACTCTAATAATAATAACATGGGGCTGAATATGTTTGAGATATTGTCTTGTCAATATACTTATTAATAAATGTTTGAAACGTGCTTATATAGCAAGTAAGATGAGCATATATATAGAGATATATAAACATTTACACAAAGCATTGTAGTTTAACTTTCCCACGGCGGGTACATGGCCGCAGAGAATGGGTTTCTTCCTCAGTTCGTAGACCAGACAAAGTTTTACAACCAGATAGTTCTGAGTCACCTCTTGCCGGCGAATCTATGGGAGCCTTTACCACGTTTCCTCCAAACATGGCTCCGAAGCTACCTCGCCGGAAACTTATTTTACTTCCTCTCTGCCTTCCTCTGGTGCTTCTACATCTATTACCTTAAACTCAATGTTTACATCCCCGAAGGTGACTTTATTTTAATTTCATGCTTTGTTGTTTTCATTTATGAGGTTGAAGATTTTCTAGAATTATTCTAAAAAATAAAAAATAGTAAATAATATATATATAGATTTTCTAGATCCGTAAGTTATTTTTAGTAATTAGTGTTAACAAATTGTATATATCTTTAAAAAAATATTAATTGAGAATATTTGAAATGATTAAATATTATTAGAATATATAGTAAAAATAAATAATAATTTATTGTAAATATTCATCATATTATTAATATTCCTTCAGTTTTAGAATGATCCATATTTTAGAAAAAATATTTGTTTTTAAAAGATACATTTTCTATATTTTTAATATATATAATATTGGTAAATTGTAAACTTCAAAGATATTAATTATATTTACTAAATTTTATTGGCTAAAAATTATGGAAAATAGCGAAACGTAAACAAAATACATTTATAATCAAAATTTTATATGTTTTATTAATATGTGTTAATACTCTAAAATATACATTATTATAAAACGGGAGAAGTATACGTGAATACCTTAGAAAATCTTTTTTAGGAAACCGAAGGAGTATATTGTAACACTTTGGAAATGAAAAAGCTGTCGATCATAATTTTTTATTTCCTATAATTTGTCTTAATTTTGTTTTTGATGAAACTACAATTTACTTCAGATTCTATTCCTACAAAAAAGGCAATGATAATGCAAATACATGTAGCAACGAAGGCTATGCCTTGGTACACACTCCTTCCAACTGTTTCTGAGTATATGATCGAGCGTGGTTGGACCAAATGTTACTCTACACTTGACCAATTCAACTGGTTCCTCTGTTTGACTTACATCGTGCTCTATCTTGTTTTTGTTGAGTTTGGGATGTATTGGGCTCACAGACAGCTTCATGACATTAAATTTCTGTATAAGCATCTCCATGCCACCCACCATTTGTACAACAAACAAAACACACTCTCTCCATTTGCTGGTAGTCTTTCATCCTACTTGCCTTGGTGTTTTACCGAAACTTAACTTCAAAATCGAAAATGTCCCTCAATCCCATTAGAGGGTTGGTCTCTAAACTCGTGTATATATATGTAACTCTTGTTAAAACGGTTGCGTTTTTCTCAGGGTTTGCGTTCCATCCGTTGGACGGGATACTTCAGGCTTTACCGCACGTGATAGCTATGTTCATAGTGCCAGTTCATCTCATAACGCATCTGAGTCTTATGTTTTTGGAAGGGATATGGACAGCGAGCATCCATGATTGCATCCATGGTAACATATGGCCTATAATGGGTGCTGGATACCATACCATACACCATACAACATACAAGCACAACTATGGTAACTATACTATTTGGATGGATTGGATGTTTGGCACCCTTGAGATTCCTGTAGCCGAAGATGACAGCTTCTATGAGAAAGCAAAGTGAGATCAATTTTCAAAGTTCACCTTTGTTTACCCTTGCATGCATATGTTATTCTTCTCCTGAGCCTTAAAAGCTTTGTAATCACTTTGTTGGAATAAGAAACATGACTTACACAATTTGCTGTAATTTCATTAAATATTTAATGCTATAAATGCTGTGGGTATCAGTCTATTCTAGTGATATTATATAGGAGTATTTGCAAGATGACATGTCAAAACTTGGATCTTTAAATTCAAAGTCTGAATGATTTTAGGTCTATGTGTCTTTTCCCTTTTAACTTCTTTAGATTTTGTCTAGGGATTTGCAGTGTCAAGTTTACCAAACCTTTCTAACGATCAATTAAAAGTCTAACCGAAGTTTTACATTAGCCAGCTCTTTTTTTTCGAAGAAAGCAAACTATAAATACCTTTATGGTGAGGTTGCTAAAGATATTAAGATGCATAGTTTGTCTTTATCAGTTAAAGGTGAGAAATCTAAGAAAATTGATGTAGTGTTGCCCCTAAAGTTTAATTCAGGTAAATGTTCTTCTTTCTTGTTTAACAAGTCACCAGCATTACTGACAATTAGAGAAAAGATGATGAAGTGTAGCCCCTAAAGTTTATAGTACACATTCAGAATTAGACCCTGGATAACCAATTCTACACTTGCTGCAAGCAACCTTACAAAAAACGTTAGTTGCAAATCCTTTCAAAACAGAAGTTCTGTTACAGAGCTACCAACCAAACACAATGCCTTAACTCTAATAATAAAAACCTGAGGCTGAATATAAGTTTGGGGGGTTGTCTTGTAAATACGTATTAATAAATGTTTGAAAGGTACATATATAGCAAGAATCACGAGCAGAGATAAATAATTCACAAAGCGTTAAAGATTAATCTCTCTCTCTTTCACAGACACTCATAAAACCCATTTTCAGAGTTTGACTTTCCCAGGGTGGATACATGGCGGCAGACAATGGGTTTCTTACTCAGTTAGTCGACGAGACAACGTTTTACAACAGGGTCATCCTGAGTCACCTTTTGCCGGCCAACCTGTGGGAGCCTTTACCACTTTTTCTCCAAACATGGCTCAGGAACTACCTCGCAGGAAACTTACTTTACTTCATCTCCGGCTTCCTCTGGTGCTTCTACATTTTTACCTTAAGCTCCACGTTTACATCCCCAAAGGTACTTTACTTTTATTTTTTTCTGTTTTTCTTGTTTTCATTTATGTGGTCAAAGTTTCGAGTTCTTGATTAATTTTGAGCTAAAATGTAGTAGTAAACTATATCACATTGAAAAATGAAAAAAAATATTACCTTGAAAATGATACCTTTAAAATGAAAAAAATTGCTTGAACTTTTATGTTGTAAGTTTTTCATAAATGCTTAAGTCTAGTATTAAATTCATCTAATTATTAACTAGTTAAAATGAATAAATAGAATGAATATTGTATGATCATTCTATACTATTCCATGCCATTTCAGAAGAAAAAAAAACATTTCTTTGAGAAATCATTCCAAGTTAAAAAAAATATTGAAATAGATGAAATACTAATTCCATTCCATTATGTTCCATTAATAATATATTTAGTTCATCATATATTTTTTTTACTAGTTAGCAGTTATTAGAGGGATCATAGTTTTTCCTTTCCTTTAATGTGTCTCAGTTTTGATTTTTTTATTATTTAATAATCTACCATTTGCTTCAGATTCAATTCCTACAAGAAAGGCAATGATTTTACAAATACATGTGGCAATGAAGGCTATGCCTTGGTACACACTCCTTCCAAGTGTCTCTGAGTATATGATCGAGCTGAGTATATGATCGAGCGTGGTTGGACCAGTTACTCTACACTTGACCAGTTCAACTGGTTCCTCTCTTTGGTTTACATCGTGCTCTATCTTGTTTTGGTCGAGTTTGCCATTTATTGGATTCACAAAGAGCTTCACGACATTAAAGTTCTCTATAAGCATCTCCATGCCACCCACCATATGTACAACAAGCAAAACACACTTTCTCTGTTTGCTGGTAACCCAAACTCTCAAGATATATCTTTCAAAACACACTCTCTCCATTAACTTAAAACGTTGTTTTTTACAGGGCTCGCGTTTCATCCGTTGGACGGGATACTTCAGGCTGTACCACACGTGATAGCTCTGTTTATAGTGCCAATTCATCTCATAACACATCTAAGTCTTTTGTTTTTGGAAGCGATATGGACAGCGAGCATCCATGACTGCATCCATGGTAACATATGGCCTATAATGGGTGCAGGATACCATACCATACACCATACTACATAGTACATACAAGCAGGGACGGATCTAGAGATGAATGTTATGGGAGGCATATCAAAATTCTTTAAAGAATCAACCGGGGCATGAAGATCATTATCAAAATTTTACATAGAGTTTATAAAAATCATCCGGGGCATCCGCCACCCCCACTCACCATGTGGCTCCGCCACTGCATACAAGCATAACTATGGTCACTATACCATTTGGATGGACTGGATGTTTGGCTCTCTTAAGGTTCCTTTAGCCGAAGATGACAGCGAGAAAGCAAAGTGAGATTAATGTTCAAAGTTCACATTCTTTTCCCCTTGCATGCATGCGTTGTTGTTCTTCTCGTGAGTCGAGTCTTAAAAGCTTTGTAATCACTTTGTTGGAATAAGAAACATGATTTCGACTATTTGCTGCAAAGTTTCTGACTTTTCTTTTAGTCTTCAGTTCTGAAATGTTGTGCGTATTTATGGTAGGTGAGGCTGCTAAAGATATAAAGCTTATTAAGTTTTTTTCTTAAAAGATATAAGCTTATGTAAGAGACATAGTTTGTCTTTTATTTTGTTCGTTCATGAATTAACTATCTATTTTCTTCAAGAACTATCATATAGTATTATATTTACATGAAGTTTTTTTTTTTTTTTTTTGACTAAATATATTTACATGAAGTTAAGACTTCATTCTATATATTGATTAAATAACAATTAAATATCAGTTTTCTTATAAATTCAAAGTTTTATTGTATAACCTATGAATTAAAAAAATCCAAAATAAATTTGCATTCATACCATGACTAAATTAAACTAAGAAAATACATGATTAAATTAATTAATCTTCCACACACCCCGAATAAAACTTAAAACTTCAAAAATTCTCAAACAATCAAAATTCAAAACGTGATTATTTGATCTCTAATTGTTTTTTTTTTTAATTTTGGTTTTAAACTTAATGTTTTATTTAGGGTGGATGAAAGAGGTAACTATTTCTTGGGTAAATGTGTTTATTGGTTAAACATGTATTTGGTATACAATAAACTGAAAATAATGTTTTTTTTTTGAGAAACTTAATAATGATTTGAATTATAATTAAAGGATAAATACAATTCAGATTTCGATTTATGAGGAAACATATATTCTTAACTATCATTTGATATAGATATATAAAATGCGTCATTAATTTTGTGTGGACATATAAGGGTAAGAAATCTATAAGGTAGAAAAATAAGAAAAGAAATAAAAAATTTCAAATAAACATAACAAAAGAAGAAAATGTGTCCCAAATATAACGCTTTTATCTGTTATAAAAATGTGTTTCATCATATGAGTTGCAGCAAGACGCGTGCTGCTCTCTCCCTCTCTCTCTGTTTCATCCGCCATGAAAACATAATACACCTTCTTCTTCTTCTTTTTTAACTAACCCACGTTTTCTTCCTAAGCATCAAAACTCCTCCTTTTCTGCTTTTTCAGACACGAGACAATCAAACAGAGTCAGGTAATTTTCGTTCCCTAATTCTATTGTTTTTTTTTATACATCTACTTTTGACTATCCATGATGGGGGGGAATAAAGGTGGTTCCTTTCGCATTCAAAACAGTTATATTACAGTTCCCACTTGTGTAGATTAGGTTGTCCCACCACAGAGTCAGTCCTGTGTTGGATTACTCTGGTGTTGAATTGGGTTTCATCTACTCATTACCGGATGGCTTTACCTGTCTACTTCCTCTTTCTTCAATTTTAATTCTTGTCCACCAGCTCAGCCTTTTTCTCTTTATTACTACTCTTCAACTAACTTTTTTAACTTGCTACGTTACCATACGATGCCTGTTCCTCGTTTCGGTGGTTTTTTTTTCAGGTTTGTCGGTTATTCTTGCCAATGGTTTTGGAAAAAGGTTTTATATATTTTTTTCAGTGAATCTCATTGCCGAGTCTCACTTTAAACTTTCTAATTTGTAATAGTACTACCCTGTCAGTGACTCTTGATCCAGATTTGGTGAGATCACAATCTACTTAATCATGCTTTTATTCAATACCAGTTAGGATCTCTTTTTGGCTCAGTTTTTAAAGGATTCATCTCTCTACTTTTCTCTTGTGGTTCTTCTGTGTATAGACTTCCTTGTTAGATAAAGTGATAACTTCTGGTAAGGTTTTCTTACAAAAAAAACTCTAGTTTCCAGCTTGAAATAGAAAATGGTTATTGTATTAGGTGGTTTAATTATAGAAGAATGACATTCTTAAGATCAGACAAAGCTAGTTAGTTATTGCAATTGACAGATTTAGCTGTGAATTATATATAATTAGTAAGTGGTTAGAAATGTTTTCTGCATAATCTTGTTTCTTGATTGTTTTGGTGTGTAAAAACTTATTACCTGGGCAGTTTGTGATTCTTGAGATCTTAGGCTTTGTGACAAACCGGGGGACCTGAGATTTCAGAAACTGCTGAGACTGAGTCTCTCACCATCTAACATTCCACTCATAGAAACCTCTAACAGCAAAAGAGGTACCTTTCTTGCTTAGATTGTTTTTGGCTTTTCCCATCTTTGTTGAGAAAAAGTGAAGAGATTGTTTGATTAATGTCATATTATAAGGTCTCCAAGAAGGACAGGATGAGAGAGGCACAACAAGGAGCTCACACAGTGAGGTCCCATGGAATGACAGTAGCAAGGATTCACATGCATGACTGGATCATACTCGTACTACTCGTTATCCTCGAGGGTATACTCCTCATAATCCACCCGTTTTACCGCTTTGTCGGGAAAGACATGATGACTGATCTAAGTTACCCTCTAAAGAGTAACACCGTTCCGATTTGGTCTGTCCCGGTAAGCTTCCCATTTAACTCAAAAGTCATTATTACATTACATGTGGGCTGGAGACATTATTATACAAATCACTCAAATGACTGACAGGTGTATGCGATACTCTTGCCATTGGTAATATTCATCTTTATCTACTTCCGTAGAAGAGACGTATACGATCTTCACCATGCGGTGCTAGGTCTGTTATACTCTGTTCTGGTGACGGCAGTACTTACAGATTCAATAAAGAATGCAGTTGGTAGACCACGCCCTGACTTCTTCTGGCGTTGTTTCCCTGATGGCAAAGCTGTAAATTATCCACATACTATTGTGTGTGTTTAGTTCATGTTCTGTCTCTTAAATTTCGTTTTTACTTCTTAGGTTTATGATAGTCTTGGAGATGTGATATGCCATGGTGATAAAAGTGTTATAAGGGAAGGGCACAAAAGCTTCCCAAGTGGACACACTTCATGTAAAGACCAAACCCTTTCTTTGATCGATCATTTATTAATACAGAACACTAGAAAGAATCTTTTTGTAGGGTCTTTTGCGGGACTAGGATTCTTGTCGCTCTACTTATCAGGGAAGATTCGAGCGTTTGATGGTAAAGGACACGTAGCGAAGCTGTGCATTGTCATACTCCCTTTGCTAGTTGCAGCTCTTGTTGGTATCTCCCGTGTTGATGACTATTGGCATCACTGGCAAGACGTCTTTGCTGGAGGCTTGCTAGGTTTGCTTGTTTTCACACTCAAAACTTGTTTCCCCTTTAAACATCTCGCAGACTTTTTTTATACCATCGTCTAAACTCTCAGGTCTTGTGGTCTCTACGTTCTGTTATCTTCAGTTCTTCCCGCCACCTTATCGCACCGAAGGTAAAGACAAAAAAGAATAGCGTATTATTCCATTGGAAGAAGATAAGTTTTTGTGAATTGAACAACAAATGTATGGTCTCTTTTTTTGTAGCTTGGGGGCCATATGCTTACTTCCTAATGTTGGAAGCTGCGCGAGCGCAAGCAGAAGCTCAAGCAGCCGCCCAACCACCGCCACATGGAGATAACGTTGAAGAGGAAGACGGTGGGTTTATGGGGCTACATTTGGTGGATAATCCGAGCATGAGGAGAGAGGAAGATGTAGAAACTGGTAGAGTGCCGCCTAGAGGCTGAGTTATGAAAGTTTTAACACTGAAGCTGGTTTTGTTGCTGCTTAGGACACACTTTCTTCTGTTCTTAATACATTATTATATTTGTTGTTTGATTGCTTTTTGTCGTCGTTTGTTGTTTGGTTTACTGCCTGGTTATACCCCGGTTTTTGTTAAAAGTGTATTGCTTTTAATTTGTTCAGTTTGGATTAATCGTTACCGGGCACATGTTAAGCCAAAACGCTTCTACAATCTCCACTCCTTGTTATAGATATAAACGAAATTAATGAAGAAAACGCGATTTAAAGGACATGCGTTTTAGCGAAGGTAGTGTAGTGATGGGGTTGAAAATACATAAAAAAGTAGTTAATGGGTCAAAAATCACTAGGCCCATGGGCCTATTAAAACCCAAATCGTTTGTTGTTCTCTGGTTTAAACGTCTCCCATTTGTCACAGTATCGTAGCAGTAGCAGCATAGAAATAATCGAAGAAACCTCTTTACATCTTCCATTGATCGAGTTTCTTAGAGAAGAAAGTAGAGGAAAATGGCTATGTCTATGGATCGGATCGCCGTCTCTCCTTCACCTTACGTGTATCGTCCTAGTCAAGCTCGAGGATCCAGATCTTCCATAGTCTCCATGGCTTCTACGATCCGCTCCGCTTCTACGTGAGTTCTTTTTTTTTTTTTTATCTCGCTTCATTGCCTGATCTGATGATTTAGATCGATGATAAAATATCTCTAGATTCGGTAGATCATGAATGTTGTGTTGTATAGTATTATAGTAACTACTTTAGTCTTATTAATTTTAAATTCTGTTTGGGTAATTACAGAGAGGTTACGAATGGAAGGAAACTCTACATCCCTCCACGTGAGGTGCACGTGCAAGTGAAACACTCCATGCCACCACAGAAGCTGGAGATTTTCAAGTCCCTAGAAGGATGGGCCGACCAGACCCTCTTGACTTACTTAAAACCCGTTGAGAAGTCGTGGCAGCCTACCGATTTTCTCCCCGAACCCGAGACTGAAGGGTTCTACGAACAAGTCAAGGAGCTGAGAGAACGGTGTAAGGAGCTTCCGGATGAATATTTTGTTGTGCTTGTTGGTGATATGATCACTGAAGAAGCGCTCCCGACTTACCAGACCATGCTGAACACCTTGGATGGTGTTAGGGATGAGACGGGAGCTAGTCCTACTCCTTGGGCGGTTTGGACTAGGGCTTGGACTGCTGAAGAGAATAGGCATGGGGATTTGCTTAATAAGTATCTTTATTTGTCTGGGAGAGTTGACATGAGGCAGATTGAAAAGACTATTCAGTACCTCATTGGCTCTGGAATGGTAAGATCTTATGTTTCAAGTTCTGAAGATAGAGTTGATGTTAAACACACAAATTTTAATTTTTTTTTGTAGGATCCAAAAACTGAGAACAACCCTTACTTGGGTTTCATCTACACTTCCTTCCAAGAAAGAGCCACTTTCATCTCCCACGGAAACACTGCCAGACACGCGAAAGATCTTGGAGATTTGAAACTTGCGCAGATATGCGGGACCATTGCTGCTGATGAGAAGCGCCACGAGACTGCTTACACCAAGATTGTGGAGAAGCTCTTTGAGATTGACGCTGATGGCACGATCTTGGGATTGGCTGATATGATGAAGAAAAAGATCTCGATGCCTGCACATTTGATGTACGATGGCCGAGATGATAACCTGTTTGAGCACTTTTCGACTGTTGCCCAGAGGCTTGGTGTTTACACGGCCAAGGACTATGCTGATATTCTGGAGTTTCTTGTCGAACGGTGGAACGTTGAGACTTTGTCAGGCCTTTCTAGTGAAGGAAACAGGGCACAGGTAAATTACCTTCATTAATGTTCTCTGGACTGCTTGGTTTGTTTTGTGTATTTGATCGGGCACTGAACTTGAAACTCTGACTATATCATTGTCTTTGACACAGGACTTTGTCTGCGGATTACCTGCAAGAATCCGCAAAATTGAAGAGAGAGCTCAAGGAAGAGCCAAAGAAGCAGCCAAAAACGTACCATTCAGTTGGATTTTTGGTCGAGAGATTAGGGCTTAAAGTAAACAGGTGTCTTTTCAAATTATCCCCAAAGTAAGCCATAAATTTCTTCACCTATGAAGAAGCCACTTTTAAGACCACGAAACTTTATTTGAATATGTTATGTTTTACACGGAACGTTGTAGATAAAGTCATGCTGTTTTGAGTATCTCGTTACCAAGGACAAGACTTAAGAGTTTGCCTCTTTATATTTGGTTTTGTTTTCGTTGTATCAATAACGAATAATGTTCTCTAATAAGTAAAGTAATGGTCTGTGAAGTCAACGGTTTTCTCGCTTGAGAGTTTACCACACCAAATATGAAAACTTAATACAAATTGAGAAACAGAGTAACCATTAACTGCAAAACACAAAGCAATCTGTTTCTTCTTCTAACAACCTTTAAATTATTAAAAAAGAAAGAATTGATTCAAAATCTTGTTTTGCTTCTAAAACATAAGAATTTTTTTTTTTAATTATAGAAATTTGGTTAATTTGAAGTTAGAAAAAAAAAGAAACTATTTGTTTTGCAGCAGAAGTCCTCCAACCATATCCTCAAAATGTTTAAAAATAGAAATTGAGAGGGAGAGGAGGGAATAGGGTTTTTGGGTTTTTGATGTAAATGGCACTTCCACAGAAGCTGAGATTCCGACCCAGGAGGGGACTCAATTTGATGAGGAAAAGTTTGAATCTTTGCTATCTCTGTTACGAAGTGAAGAGCAGTCTTTGGAGTTTGGTCTGGAGGAGGCGCTCGATGTCGATCTAAACTCAGATGTTGTGGTGAGAGTGTTTGAATCCCAAGGAATCTCAGGTAAGAACTTGATCAGGTTTTTGAAGTGGGCAACAACTAAGAAAGAAGAGATTACTGTCACCACATCGCTTTTGGAGTCTCTCCTTGTAGCAATATCTGTTGAGGGACGTAGATTGAATGCTTATGCTCTGTGGGATTTGGTTAAAGAGATTGGTGAGGATGAGAGTACTACTATTGTTTTGAATCTGGAGATAATGAATGAGTTGATAGCCTTGTTTGGTAAGCTTGGTAAGTCCAAAGCTGCTTTTGATGTGTTTAGTAAAACCCAAGAGTTTGGCTTTACTCCGAATGAGAAACCTATTACGTGACGTTGGAGGCGCTTTTGTAAACGGTCGTTTATGGAATGGGCAAGCGTTGTGTGCGAGAAGATGCTCAAGAGTGGTGTGTTACCAGAGGGAGGAGACCAGGTTGGTAACATCGTAACTTGGTTTTGTAAGGAAGGGAAGGCTGAAGAGGCTTATTCTGTTTACCAACTGGCTAAGGCGAAAGAGAAGTTGCTTCCTCCTAGTTCTGTTGCTACTCTGATAAGTGCGCTCTGCAAGAATGATGGGACCGTGGCGTTTGCTCAGGAGATGTTGGGTGATTTATCTGGAGAAGCTAGGCGACATGGGATCAAACCGTTTTCTGATGTGATGCATAGTTTATGCAGGATGAAGAATGTTAAAGACGCCAAAGCTTTGCTTTTGGATATGATCTCGAAAGGACCTGCTCCCGGGAATGCGGTTTTCAATTTGGTTGTGCACGCTTGTTCGAGAAGTGGAGATCTCGATGAAGCCAAAGAGGTTCTGAAGTTGATGGAGAGTAGAGGTTTTAAACCAGACGTGTACACGTACACCGTCATCATCAGCGGGTATGCTAAAGGAGGGCTGATGAAAGAAGCTCAGCAGATGCTCGGGGAAGCGAAAAAGAAACATGAGAAGCTTAGTCCTGTGACGTATCACTCACTTATCCGAGGATACTGCAAGATTGAAGAGTTTGAAGAAGCTCTTAAGCTTTTGAATGAAATGGAGAGCTTTGGCGTGAAGCCTAATGCGGATGAGTATAGTAAGATGATACAATCGTTCTGCCTCAAAGCATTGGATTGGGAGAAAGCAGAGATGCTGTTTGAGGAAATGAAGCAGAAGGGCTTGCACCTCAATGCCATTACTCAGGGGCTAATAAGAGCGGTTAAAGAGATGCAATCTGAAGGCAACGTAACCGTAGATGTTAATCTACTTGCTGCAGCATAGAACTTTTGAAGATGTTTTTTTCTTGGTTTGAAATCCCAAAAAGATGTATTTTTTGTGCTTTAGTTACTGGTAGCATTCTCCAATAAGGTTTCATGGTATTTAATTCAAAGGTTTTATTCCGTAAACTGGTGAAAACTTAAATCAAATAATACAACATTTTTGTAAAAAAAAATTCTTAGGAAACTCTGATGACTACTTTGTTCTTCTTGCCTGAAGAGAGAACAAGACCTTTTCCTTCAACGATGTCTCCCTCTTCAACTCTCTTATTCTCATCGTCAACCCTCTCATTGTTCATATAAACTCCACCTTGCTTCAACATTCTCCTTGCTGCAGATTTGCTCTCAAACAACCCTGCTGAAACAGATACATCCACAATAGAAACACCAGAGACTCGATCAACAGGAAGTGAGCAAGTTGGTATATCCTCTGCAATTCTCTCAATCAAGTTCCAATCAAGCTTTGTCTCAGCTCCTGGTCTCAAAGCCTCTGTTGCTTTCATGGCTTCCTTCAAACCCTCTTCCCCATGTACAAATCTGGTTACTTCTTCAGCAAGTTTCATCTGCGCGGTGTTAGGGACATACCCAGGTTTCCTCATCTCATCTTCCAACATCTTGATCTCGTCCAAACTCAGAAAGGTTAGAGTCTTTAAGAAGCGTATCACATCAACGTCTGGAACTGAGAAGAAGTACTGATAGAACTTATAAGGTGATAACATGGAAGGAGATAGCCAGATGGCTCCATCTTCCGATTTTCCAAACTTAGTCCCATCGTTTTTCAGCAGGAGAGGAAACGTTAGCCCGTAAGCAGCTTCTTCGGTTTGGAGAATCTTACGGATCAGATCAGTTCCAGCTGTTATGTTACCCCACTGATCACTCCCACCTATCTGAACATTGACCCCTTCCTTGTCCAACAAGTGAACAAAATCATATCCTTGCAGTAACTGATAAGTAAACTCGGTGTAGCTCATACCTTGCTCTGATTCTAACCTCTTCTTCACACTCTCCTTCGCCATCATTGGTCCAACTCTAGCATACCGACCAACGTTTTTCAGAAACTCTAGCATCGTCATGTCTTTCCACCAGTCGTAGTTATTAAAAATTACATAAGAGCTAGCAGAGCTCTGAGTCCCACCAAGAATCTTGATGAGGATGTTTCTAATCCCGGCGATGTTTTTCTCCAATGTTAGGGCGTCAAGCTCAGGTCTTTCAAGGCTTTTGCCAGATGGGTCACCAACGCGGCCAGTGGCACCACCAATCAAACCAACGGCTTGGTGTCCACATCTTTGGAACCAAGAAAGGACAATGATACCAAGCAGGTTACCCAAGTGTAAACTCTCAGCCGTTGGATCAAACCCGCAGTAGACCTTTAGAGGAGCTACGTTGGGATCAGAACAAGCGGACCTGAGATTGTCGCTGGTGATTGACTCCAGGAGTCCTCTTTCTTCGAGTATATGGACTACATTAGGGCGAGAAGCAGCTTGATTCCCAGTAGAACACTTAGCAGAGGAGACGAAGAGAGGAGGTCTAGAAGTGGAGAAAAGCTGATGAACTTGGACCCTTGTGAAGAAAGTGGAGGAGGATGATTCAAGTACAGAAGCGACACGTAAGGGAGATAACAAGGTTCTGGAACAAAAAGGGAAGATAGTCCTTGAAGCAGGGGTCACTCCTGTTGCGTATGCCATAAGGTTTACTATATTGCCGTGGACCTTTCTTCAATATAGAAGCTGGTAACTACAACTGGAAAACTAGATAGAAACAAAATCAGCTGAAAACAATGGTAAAGAAGCCACTTTTATACTCTAAAACTGAAAGCAATCATAGTACTGTATGTATGCAAGTAAGTAAATGCACAAGCTGATCTGATAGGAAGAAGAAAAAAAGACTAGCATGGCTAATTGCTTAAGCAAATCAATTCAATTAAGCCTAATTAAAGGAAACAAAAAAAAAAACTGATTTCCCAATCAAAAATTCTCAGGCAGGCAATTTGACAAACACCTTATGTGCATTGACAATATAAACCTTAATCTCCAAAAATTTGTAAAATTTCAAAGGATTGACAAAACAAGACTCCAAAAGGGATCATTGCATCTCACAACTTAATGCATATTCCAAGAAAAAAAACCAGAGAAACTATTTTGCCGATAACCAAACGTTTCCCAACTTAAGCAGAGGCTGTAGAGAACACAACTAAAATGGATAAAGAACCAAACTTTGAGAAGCAAGAAAGAAGTGAGAGAGCCTTACTGGGAAAATGGATTTCGTTTTCGAGCTTTTGCTTTTTGCCACACACACAGACTGACCAAAATGGTTCAGATTATTTGAGATTGACATGCCAAACCGGAAAAATCTCCGGTCTAAACTTCGGACATAGAAAACCGAACAAAATTCAGAATTTTATAAAGGAAAATACTCCCCCAGTATGTTTTAGAACATAATTTTGTTTAAATTTGTATGATATTTTAAAACTTTCTATACAAAACTACTAAAACAATAATTAAAATATTAAAACAGGTATACATGCTACCATTAATTTGTCATCGTTAAATGTATTCTAAAGACTCAACAATTCTTTTTTTTTTTTGATAACTGTGGAATCCGACGACCGAGATCAACCGACTAATCCCACGAGGTCCACGGAATTTCGAATGACCACACGGGATTTCGAAGCCAGAGTCCGTATTGGGGTCGTAACTCTCTCAAGACCACTAACCCCCCACCACGTGGTGGTTCAAGTGTTCTTTTTAATTGATCGCTAGAGATAATATGTTCGTTTTGTTTACACACTTATGATCATCATGTTTGTTCTGTTTACACACTTATGATCATTTAACTTTCTAATTAATTTGTCAGTAAGAAATGTAGTACAGCTTTGATTTATTTTGTATAACGATTGATTAAGAAAGTTAGTTCCATAGTGTAAGAACCGGTAATCATAACAATCTCAAAAAAAAAAAAAAACAATATGAATGCACAATCTCATATTATGGAACAAAAAAGGAAAAGAATAAGAGATCAAATGTAGAAACGTGAGAACGAAGGAAAAAAGTCGCAATCTCTCCTGGATTTTTTATCTGATTATGATTCTTTCTTCACCTCAAACTCTCCTTTCTTTTCACTTTCCAGGCACAAATCTTGGCAAGTTCAAAAGTGTATTAACTCTTGCAACACCTTCTAGTGCAGAATACTCTGTTCCATGCTCTGTACCCATATTATCCTCTTCTTTTTTCAGCCTCTCAGCTTCGTTTTCATCAAGAGCAATCTCTTTACTCGTCCTGACACTAGTACCGCTTTTTACTCCTATTTCATCATCATTGTCAGAAGCTGTAGATAAGGCGTTTGTGTTGTTAGAGTCTAGATACAAGCAAACCGCAGCACAGTCATCGACTTTGGAGGTCGGGTATTTGTATCTCCAAACTCTAACCGCAGACTCAACTATAGCTTTTGCCGCAGAGGAACGTGATGGTGATGAAGCTACAATCCCCACTACTTCTTCATTTGACAGTACATCCCATATCTATCACACAAACATAATAACATATTAAACATGTGAAACAAAAAAAAATAATAATAAATGTATCCAAGATTTTTATTACCCCATCTGAAGCCAAGACAATAAACTCATCTTTTTCGGTTAATCTACGGAATGATACATCAGGGACAGAGATTAGACCAAAGTTTTTCAGACAAAAGTCACCGAAAGCACGTGCCATTGCAAGTCCAGGTGAGTCACAGTTTGGCAGCCAAACTCTACAAACTTCAGGTTCATCTCTAAGCGCAAACACACGTCCTCGGCACTTTTTTATTCTCTCTTCCTCAGCTGCAAAGCCAATAAAAAGTAATTAAAATTAATAGGATCCATCATGCATCCACAAGGACTAGATTATCATTCAAACCTGGGAGATTTGGTTTGAGATCCACAGTTAGTTGAACAGCAACAAGACCATTTTCACCGTTTCTTGTCCCCATCACAGCTCTAGAGTCCCCAACATTTCCAACAACTAGATACTCACCCTACAATAGAGAGCATAGAGACAGTACTTGTAAGAGTGAACTACGCTAAAAGACTTTTTTTTTTAAAACACAACAAGCCCAATTGACCATACATGTTTGATCAAAGTCACAGCTGTTGTACCACTGCAGAAACAGTCAACGCTTCCATTGAATATAAGTTCTCTGTCCACAACTTTGAAAGCCTTGAGAAACGCCTCTTTCAGAGTTTGAAACAATTCAGAATCCGTGTTCTCCTCCTCCTCCATGTCGACAGATGGCTTAGGTTCTTCCTCAGCAGCATCTTCAGAGTTGTTGGAATTATTGACGGTGCTGATGGGCTTTAGAGAACCTTCAACTGGTACTTTAGCTTCCCAATAAGCACTTAATTTAATAGGAAGATTGTCTCTGACTGTTTTTGCAACCATATGACCATATGGACCATGCCCATCAAACACTCCACAGAAGATTGTATCTGTCCTTGAACCAAAGTTCTGCGCACAAAAACTATAATCAATCAGAATCATTCTCCTGGATCAGTAAAGAAAACCTGCTGATTCTAAGCATAGCAGAACCTAATCAATGTTATTCTAAAGCATTTACTAGTTACATCAAAGCAAGTGGAGAAACAACAGAACCCATAAGAACCATAACAAAGACATATTGATTCAAACTGACCTCCCAAACAACCATGGCATCTTGGTTAGGCCCTTTCTTGCCTTGTTGAGTGAAGATACAAGCAACCTCACTTGATCCATTCAAGAACATCCGACCCGGAACCTGATGCAAGGAATCTTCTCTCCTGGAATCAAAGGAGGAGTTCCTGGAACCAAGTCTCTTCTTAGAGTTCTTCCTCTTCTTCACACCAAAGCCAGGAGAGCAAGGAGAGCCCGGTGTAGGACTCGTGCTCTCTGCAGATAAACAGGACCCCATTCTCAGGGCCCTGATTATATTAACAATGCACTCCAGACCAACTATTTTACAGTCCTCCAGCGAGAAAGATTTGAAAGCTTTAGATCCCGATTATCACTACCACAAAGAGCAATGATGATTCAACTATGGAAATAGATATCTGTAATAACAAAATTATCCCAATGATCACTATAGAGAAGAAATGATGATTCAGTATGTGTGAACAAACTTCTTTTTTTTGTCAAAAGTGTGTGAAGAAACATATATACCTTTTATTTTGGTTCCACCGACTTTTATGCAAGAACACTAATGATGAATTTAATTACTCAGCTGAGCTAGTTTTATCAAAGCTGACCAAGTAAAGGTAAGGTAAGACTTGTGGGTCTGAACCTTTTTGAGTCTTCAAGAGAAAAAAGTTTCTCTGTTTTTCTTCTTACAATTTTTTTTTAAAAAAAAAATACTCCAAAAAGGAAGAGAGATCAACGTAGATATTTTTTTTCTATTGGCACCACACAAACACACTCACAAAAAGTTTGAAGAGATGTTTTATTTATTTATAACATGAGAGAATGCATCAAACAGTGATTAAGAAAGAGACTACAAACACGAGTAACATCAAAACCCCTTTCTCTATCTAATCTCTCACTCTGTTTTTCTTCTTTGTCTGCAACCAATGAAAAAAGAAGAAAATGACTGAAAAAAAAATTAACACCTACAGAAAGAATCAAACCTTTTTAATCGAATTCGAGCTGAAAAGGTCACTCACCAGGAGACTGATCAATCAAAACGTAGGAAGATCTCAGGCTTAGATTCAAACGGGCAAGTTAAAACAGAGAGACAGAAGAAAAAAAGAAAAAAAAACAGGTAACTGAGAGAGAAGATGAAATTTTGTAAAAGAGAAAGAAACGAAACCAACAACTACAAACCCGTTCTTTCTTCTTAGTAGAGAGCATAAGAGAAAGAAACAACAATGGAGATAGATGGGGTCACACTTGACTCTCAAAGCAAATACAATTCTACAAGAGAAAGAGACTTTTGTTTTCTGATGATAAATTTTATTTTATATTTTGGGCTATTTTCATATAAATGGTTTAATATTGTTTTTTTTTTCAGGCATGGTACAAATTAACGTGGGGTTGGATGGTACGTTTCTTACACAATAATAGCTTTCTGACATCCACCAAAATAAGATTTATTATAAGTTTATAACAACTGTTGCGAAATTTAATAAAAATCCATACAAGACGAGAAATAATGTTTGGTTTTAAATATGGTAATCATGTTTATTTGATTTGCTTTTGTGTAATGTATGTTATGAAAAAGATGTCAGTTTAACGAGGAAATATGATCAGTTTTGTTTTGTTAAATAGGTTAATAATGTATTTTAAAAAAGGTTAATAATGTTGTATTTAATTTTTGACAGGAAAAATCGGTTGGTTTTATTATAAAAATATAAAATGACAGAACAGAACAGTTACTTTCCATGGAACCCAGAAGTCAAATGCATACACACACATGGGTAATGAGTACAAGAAAACTGGATCCACATGTCGGTAATAAGGCATAGAATCCAACACGTATCAACTTCTTCACATTCAGCAGATCTGCAGATCAACATTTTGAAAGAAGACAACATGTGTCTCTATTTTATTTTCTACTCTCTCACTCATGAAATCCACAATCATTTTTCACTTTCTCAGTCTCATCTTCTTTTCCTTGTTTGCTTGCTCTCAATCAGATAATCAATCTCCTTTTCTGGACAAAATCATAGATTTCAGTTTAAGTGATGAATAATGAGCTAAAAGGTTTCTTGATATGGATCAACAGTCTAGGTACGGTCGATAATAGTCTATCATTTTTAAAAAAAAAGAAACTCAATACAAAAATTTAGAAAAAAAAGCAACACGACAGCCAGTGTGTGCGCGACTCAGAGACGCTTCAACAATTCGGCAACGAAACTGTCTCTAGGAACATCTTTAACCTCCTCCTTACTTCCCTCCACCACCTTCTTCAATGTCACGACACCTCCACTGAGTTCATTTTTGCCCACAACCACCATCCAAGGGATCCCTGAACTCTTTGCACGATCAAAATGCTTTGTCTGCCTTTTCGTCACAAGATACTCTGCATTGATATCAGCTTCCCACAACATACTAGCCAGTTCCGCAGCTTCCCCTAGCTTATTATCCTCCATAACACTAACCAAAACCTGTGTCTCCGTAGCTCGAACAGCCTCAATTCATAGCAAAAACAAAAACAAAGTTCACTAAACCAATCTTTTGGATTTAAGGACAACAACAAAAAAGAGCATAAGACTTGGGAAGCAAGTTACCTGTTTCTGTTGCTCTTCCATTATGTTAAACACTCGCTCAATCCCCAAGCTCATACCAACCGCAGGTACTTGCTTTGATCCAAACATTCCTATAAGGTTATCATACCTCCCACCAGCAGCAATTGATCCAACCTGCAGACAAGAAGAACCTTTCATTCATATACTTCTTTCCAATTGAATTTGCAAGAAACAACTAGCAGGACAATATTTTTCTACCTCAGCTCCAATACAAACGGCTTCAAAGATGACACCTGTGTAGTAATCAAGACCTCTAGCTAGACTTAGATCAAAGACTATTCTGTGACTGCACTTTGACCTCTCCAGAGCTTCAAACATTATACTCAACTCATCAAGAGCTTCTTTTGATGAGTTGTTTGCTAGAAACTCGCTCCCTTCTTGTCTCAGTTTAGACAATAGCTCCATGGGAGCTCCTTTCTCCTTGACAAAGCTACCAATTCTGTCCGCAATCTCTGAAGACAAACCCTTCTCCTCCACCATCTCTTTCTTCACTTGCTCAAATGATTGCTTGTCTAACTTATCAATACTCGAGCAGATGGTTCTGAATTTCTCAGCTGGTACTCCACATATCTCCAACATCCCATCAAGCAACTTTCTGTGGTTCAGTTTCACCTATTTTGGCAAAACAAGAAAAAAAAAAATAACCTAAGCAAGAAGAAAACAAACGAGTAAATTATCAAGGCCTTGGGATAAAGTTTATTACCGCATAATCTCCTATCTCCAGTTTATCAAGAAGCTCAGTTAGAATCTTGACAACTTCGAAATCAGGTCCCATCGGTTCAGACAGACCAGCGATATCAAAATCACATTGATAGAACTCTCTGTATCTCCCTTTAGATGGATTATCTCTTCTGTACACCTTTGCTATTTGGTATCTTTTGAATGATGCGATACCATTCATAGCCACGTACCGTGCAAAAGGGACGGTTAAATCATATCTTAATGAACAAAGCTCTCCACCCTGGAGTTAATTAACCCACATGAGCATGAAATTTAACATCATTATCTGCAAAGAAAAAAGAGATATGGAGTTTACCTGATCAGCAATGTCATAGATCAGCTTTGAGTCTTCTCCGTACTTTCCCATGAGAGTCTCTCTCAGCTCAAAAACAGGAGTGTCAAGCGCAGTTGCACCATGCTTCTTGAAAACGTTTTGTATGATTGAGAATGCTTTTTCTCTCACTATCATTTGCTCTTTTGCGAAATCTCTAGTACCCTGTCAAAATATCAAACAAATGAGAAATAATAAAGACTCAAAAGGCCTAATGTTTTGATGATGAGATCTCACAGTTTACCTTTGGAAGCTTGGGAAGTCTCCTGTTTTCATTACTTTCAACAATCTCTTTCACTTTAAACAACAAGATATCAAAACCCTGACCCTCAGGATTAAAAAGACTCAAGATTTGCTCCACCTGGTCACCACCACTTTCACTCACCAATCTCTCTTTGATAAACTGTATAACTACGCTTGTCCCCTTCCCCAAAGCTGCTTTCTTCTCGTTCTTCTTTTTCTTCTTATCGCTCTTTGCCTCCTCTTTGTCGGCATCTCCACTTTTGTCTCCTCCAGAAAGTACAAAGAAAGCACCAGCTGCTTCCAAACCAAAGATTCTCCACACAATCCCTAGACACTCATTCAACTTATGCGCAAATCTGCACTGATCCTCTTCAACGAGACAAGACTTATAACAACTCTTGAGATTCTCATACTCAACACAACTCTTTTCCAACAGCAGTTTCCTCAGCTCCTCATCCCCAACGGACTCAAAACACAGCTTAGCACGAAGAAACGAACACTCTCCCAAGCTCTTAATCGACATAGACAAAGCTAACAACGTCGTCCCCAAAGCCTCACCAACTCCAGAGTTACCAGACCCAGTCTTACCTCCTTTAACACCAGAGTTCAACTCAACACGAGCATCCGAGTGAACACTCCTGACAACCTCTCTAAACTTCCCGTGAATCCTCGGAATCTTCGAAACCTCTTCAACCTCAACTTTCCCCACAGCTTTAGACCCATTAAGCAAAACCTTAAGATCACCAGCGACACTAATAGCATCTTTATTACCAAACCCATCTCCAGAATCCAACGAGCTAAACGAAGAGACATCACCTTTCGTAGCCTCGCAGCTCAAAGCAGCAACAGAGTCAACAATCTGTGACAAAGCCGTTGACTTGTGATCTATAACAGAACACACTCCAACCAACGAAGCACAAGACTTCTCCAACACGACATTCTCACCTTCCGTCACTTCAACCTCACCACCCAAATCGAAAGTCTCGTCCTTTGAGTTCAGAATCTCGAGAATCTTAACCGGGAGAACAGACCGAACCGAACCGGAGTTGGACAGGAGAAGCTTGTTTAAGAGCACGGCGAGAGAAGCTCGGGTCTCTTCGTTGGTTAGGCCTTGAGGGATGCCAAAGGAGCTTCTTTTGATCAGTGGGAGGGGTTTAGTGGTGAATCTCTCGATGGCGGAAGAGTCGATTCGTACGTTGGCGAGGCCGGAAGCGATCTTGTAGACGGAGGAAGAGGAAAAGGAAGATCCTTTCCCCCCGAGAGTAATCGTCGTTCTCTCCGCCGCCATTATGTTGAAGAGCAAAGCACGAGAGGTTTGGTTTGGTTTGATTTGATAGATGGAAACGAAACGCTGTTTAGGGTTCTGTAGAATTAGAGTGTATGGGGCGGGCGATGGCCGATGAGTAAAGTTATTAATATTTTTTTTCTAAATTTTATGACATATTTCTGTTCTTTTAAAAAAAAAAACATATTTCTAAACCATCTATTTTTATCATAATAGGATCTATATATTCCTTTTGGATTAAGAAAATTAATGTTTAAGGATGTTAGCACATATTAACAAAGTTAAATATATATATATTAATCTATTAGCTTTTGTTAGTTTTATTTGTTTCTTGATAAAATTTTATTATTTAGATTTTAGATTTTAATATATGTTTTAATTTTAAATAACATGTATTTTAATTAAAATCAAAATATTATGAATATAAAAAGAAAAGATAAAACATCAATTTTTGTATACAAAAAATAATAATATTCTTCTTTGAGTTTCATAAATTTTATGGATTTCACCTCATAAACAAATTTCAACTGTCTTTCGTTCTCAGTATTCACATCTTGCTCTCATCCAATAGGTTTTCATCAGAGTTTGATTAACCCCAAGGCTCCACTTATGAAAAAAAAAAAAAAAACCCAAAGGAAGAAACGCAGTTTAAACTGAACGCGCGATTGGGAAGGTGAAAAAAAAAAAAGAGAAACGTTTTCTTCATTATTACCACAAAACGACAAAAAGATGCAATTTTTACCGACAAAGCTTTCCTTCAACATTTCAAAGTTCAAACAAATCAAGTAACACGTTCTTCCTTGGTCTCTAAACCGATAGTTCGATATGAGAAACAAGGATACCATCGGTATCTGCATAAAGCCACTCGCCATCGCAAATCCTAGTGCCTGCTATGTTGAGAGGGACTCTCTGTTCACCGAGTCCTTTCTTACTAGCCTTTATGGGATGAGAAGCCAAAGCTCTCACCCCAATGTCGCAACCGTTGATCTCGTCAACGTCTCTGATGCAGCCGTTTACTATGATCCCCGCCCATCCGTTGTTCTGAGCTTGTACTACTGGGTTTCCTCCGAGTATAGCACAGCGTAAACTTCCTCCACCATCCACCACAAGTACTCTTCCATTGCCTGTTTTTGAGGTTTCAACAACATCAGTGAGCTTTTGTTTGTGAAAGATACAGAGAACATATTGATTTATTGTAAACATCAGGTATAGATTTCTATGTTATAAAGATAAGCTTCTAAATCATGCTCAAATGATCCTAATTAAGACAGCTTTTATAATATCTCTTTGATGTCTCTCTACGAATAAAGCCTTTTAGAAATCTTTAAAGCAGGAAGAAAGAAATGAATATATATATATATATACCTTTCTCTTCGAGAAACTGACGGATCAAGCCATTGTCTTCAAACACTTTGACAGTAACAACAGGACCTGAGAATATTTGACGACGACCGTAAATTTGGAAAGAGGGTTGCAGAGCTCGGAGCTGACCACTACGGATCAGATCTTGATTCGCGTCACAAACTTCTGCAGTGGTCACAAACGCCATCTCTCTCCTTCTAACCTGCCTGTATTATGATCAAAACAAAGGTATAAATCTAGAGAGGGGCTGATTAGATCACACAACAAAAGGGAATTAGATCGAATCTCGTTTCATTTTACCTGAAATAGAAGAAACTCGGATGAAGAGAAGAAAACTCTCTGTCTGTCTGTCTGTGTGGTCAAGTATCAGAGAGATGGATGGTGGAAGTGAGAGATTTTATAAAAGGAGAACAAACAAACAAACAGACAACAGCACTCGCTTTGGTCATAAACTATTGATTTTTTATGTAAAGCAGCCTGAAAAAGGAATCTTTGCTTTTCCTTTCTCTGTTTCGACTCTGTTTCCTTTGCTTTCATTTTATGGCTTTATGCTCTTTCTGCGTTTTACCATCTCAGTAACAATGTAAAATTCAAACTTCGATTATTGAAAGATAATTCATAAATCCAAATTTGAAAAAAAAAAAAAAAAACTTCAGTGCGTGACTTACTTGGAATATCTAAAAGTCTCGCAACAAAAATATAAAAAACAGAGATAAAAAAACAGAGAGGTTATCCAAAAAAAAAAAACTTAGGGAAGAAGAGTTCAGAGCTTGTGAATGGTTTTCATGTCTACAGCTTCACTCAGAGTCCCTTTCTCAACATGATCCCACCACTTCATCAAGAAGTTATCCACCACCAATCTGAACCATGGAGATAGTTTCAGACCTTCCTCCCCTGCATCTGCTCTCTTCACCAGCTCCTTCAGCTCTTCCCTGCTCACATACTTGATATCTGCTACTTCATCTGGATTTGGTTGAACCTTAACATCCCTCACAATGAACAGTAAGTAGTCCACTGCAACAAGGAAGAAGGCCAATAAAACAAACAAAAGAACATTAATGTTCCATCATATGAAGGTCAGGAAGAGTATCAGAGGAAAATGATAATTACGTTCGTGCTCTCCCCATTTGCCATCAGAAGGAGCCTTGTAAAGCATACGTCCCAGAGGAGTGAACTCATCGACTGGTACATCTTCAGCTACAATACCGAGCTCGTCAAGAAGCTTTCTCTGTGCAGCATTCCTCACACCTAAGAATGAGTATGAACCAGACAGTAAGGTCAGTAGTCAAGTGAAGCTTTACAATTTGCTGCATACTGAATCGTTAGCCCAGAGGATACCAACCGAGAGTATTTTCCTCGATAAGCTCAGATTCACGGTAAAGAGGATGGCTGCAACAAGTGTTTGTCCACACTAGAGGGAAGGTCACCTTTGCTTTCGACCTTTGCTGTTCAAATTAAAAAAAAAAAAAAAAAAAAGAGAAGGAAGTTCAGTAGGATGACATATGAGGGAGCTTATTAAGACCCAGCAACCATCTATAAACACGAGAGAATAGCCACAACCAAATGCAAAATTACCTGGAGAAGCAAGTCATAGTTGGAGTTGAATAAAAATACACTAAAAGCCCTGTGAAGCAGATTCTTAGCTTCAATATTTTCCATCAGATGACCTGCATATTTATTTAAAGGCAACAGAAACTTAAATACTGCCATCCTCTATCACTTCAGTATGAGTGATACGCCAACTAAAGCCAAGCGAGTTCTTTAAAACATATTCCAGCAGCAAGCAACATCTTTTATTCGTCTATTTACTATATATATTCAACAAGACTCAGAACTTGCAATTTCCTTACAGAAAATTATCCTTGTCTGTGGTTAAAATTGGGCTGCAAGAAACAAAGTGTCCCTTATACGCTTAAAGAGAGAAGGATAATCCATTGTTGATGCAACTAAGTTCAAAGAAGCACCATGAACTTACAACGGAAAACAATAAGAGAAAGGAGGAGAATCTAACCAAGTTCACTTACAATTATATTTGCTGTCATGCCCCACAACACGATCAGTTTCGTCAACAAGAATGCATCTGCAAGCAAAAGACACAGACAATGAAGAAATGAATCGTTAAAATTAAGATAAAAGAGAGATCGTATAAGATTCTTGTACTGCGCATCAAACAAAGGGAATTATTTCAACCATCAAAAAAAGAAATTAAAAGCGAACAAAGACATATATACATTCAAAAAAGAATCCATCCATTATGGACCAAACACCTGAGAAACAGCATAGCCTAACTTGACTATATGTTCCTCCCAAAACTGTCACATCTTTCTTACAAGACACTGAACCATCATTATTGTTATTATTTACATCGAAGCCAACAAATCAATAGAGCAATGTTCCTGAACCATAGCTAAATAAAAAAAAACTCCAATTCCTATAAACAAAGTTCGTTACTTTATTCTTCTATTCTGTTTCTCTCAGCAACCTAACAAAAAGGGTTCAATTTTAGGCAAAACCCCACTAAGTAAGAGGAAGACTTACTCGTCTTCGAACATGAGGCGTCTCTGAACAGCATCCATTCCAGCATCTGTCATTGTGGTAGTACCGGAGAAAGCTCGAAAAGTCGGTAACTTTCTCTGAGAAACGGATCGGAGAGATGACGGAGGGAGATGGGAGAGAGATCTGAGGCGAATCAATGGGAAATTAAATAAAGAAGAAGCAGACATTTGGTGGTGTGCATGTGGTTCATCTCATCTCTCTCTCACTCACTGTTGCGTTTCCCCTTCTTTCTCCGTTTTGTTTTTACTTAATGTCCACCACCATTACCATGTACCTCTCCCCATCCTATAACACCCTCCTCATAAAATAAAAGCGGATAAGATTTTGTTCCTATTTAATTAATAAGGGTTTAGTTTTTGTTAAAGTTTGTTATCCTGAGGGGCTCTATTTGCAAATTAGTGTATCTGTGTGTTTTGTTCATGAAGTCAAGAGAGGATGTTGGAACTGTTAGATGAGTTATTCTTGACCAAGTTTTGTTATATATTTGATTATCATTTCAGTTGTGGTAACACTAACATATACCACTTGTTCATCTGTCCTAACTTGCTGACTCGATCACGTTGAGACTGATAATGGTAATAAAAAGCAGATATGTAATAACTAATATCTTTCTACATTCACCTTTTTCTTCTTGTTTTTCTCTATTAACGTGTAAGATTAGGTGTAAAGACACCGTCACAGATAAACAGATTATGACTTCCTTTAGTTAAAGAATGCTAAACAAATTGGTGAATCTTTAGTTATCTTTAATTAGAGAATACTTTTCTTAGTACTTTTCTTAATATATAGTCAGAAACCTTGTCCTGCAAGCGCAGCGCACATGTCATTAATAGGAAGATGACTCGATACTCCTTACCTCCTCTGTTTTTCCTTTTCCAATAAGGACTTTTCAAAAACTAAAGTCTTGCCCTTTTGCATCTAGAAAAGTTCGTTGAAGTTTCAACATAAGCCACAAATGTTTTTGTTTTTTTAATTTGCAACCTTTGTCCTAACACATAGTGGTCGAAAATGTAGTGTAGTAATCTTTAATTTTATAATAATAATGGTAATGGCTACTATAATGACAAGTTAAACATAAAAGGTAAAGTAACTTAGGCATTAGTGGTCATGGAGTTAATTGACCTCTCATGCATCACACTATCTAATGAAGAGTAACGTTTCTGTACAATTCTGTTGCTAAAACATATCAAACCACTGTTTATGAATCTTGACATAGACTAACTTATCATCCTATGAATGGCGTCTCAAGTTAAAACCTGAACCATGTCCCCACTTGGTTAGCTCTCATTTTCAAACTTTAGCAGCCTGAGGTTTGGGCGTCTGGACATTTTCTTCTTCATGGAGCAACCTTTTCCTCTTAAATCCATAACCGTGATAACGATACATAATGCTCAATAGACATTGCCTCAAGCTCAGGGTATCAAAGGCCTCAATGAAATTCATATCCCTTTGTCTCCACTTGACACCAGCGTTCTTCTGGTATTCCTCGAGAACCGACGATAAACACCAGCTCTGAACTTTTCTTAAGCATCCCACCAAACAACCTGTTCTATGCTGCATTCAATAAATTGAGTTCACCAAAACCCATTAGTGTCTTGTATATCTAACTAATCTCATAAAGGATATGTCCAAAGAGGAATAAAGGGGGTTGAATTGAATGAATATTATTATTATTATTACCTTTCCGGCTTTGCAGTGTATGAGAATGGGATGGTTTCTTACATCTAAAAGATGAAAACAAGACAAGTTAAGACTCATGAAAACCAGAAGACTTTTGGTGTTTTGAGTGTTGGATTCCTTACCAACTAAGACTTTGAGAGCATCCAAAACTGTATCTTTTGGCATGGGAGTTGGAGGATCCTGCCAAAATCATAATCTTCTATAAGAAATCAACAGTGGCTCAAAGAGAGATTGGTAATTAACAGAAACGCCACCGTTTTGCCTTCGATTCCAAATTGGAAAAGCTTAATGTTGTTAGCCTCAAGAAACTTGAGATTCTCCTCTGGGTATGGTTCAGGACAAAGATAGCTGTTTTGGTGAAACAACAAACGAAAAGGAACGGTTTTTATAATTGGGAAAACAATCAAAACAGTATAATTGAAGAGAGAGAGAAAAAAAAAAGCAATCGTGTTTACATGATGGAACGAAGATTTAGGGTAGTGAGGAAACCGAAATTCTCCGGTTTAGGAAACCCGGATCGGTAAATCCCGTCTTCAACCATCGAGAAATTCGACGGCGCAACTAAAACACCACCACCGTCGACGTGATCATCCGCCGCTTCCATTATCAAACACATTTTGAGGATCATAAGAGAAACAGAGCAAATAATTGATTTTTGAGAGAGAAGAAAGGATCCTCCTTTCCTTTTATAGGAGGAGGAGACTTGCAAAGAAAAATGAAAAAGACTCTTCAGATTTGTTACAGATTCCTTCCTTCTTCCCTATTTGGCTAAAACCTCCTTTAAAGGGCTTTAGGGTGGACCCCACTGGAATCTCTAGGATCTTGACACGTGTCGTATCTTCTGCTGTTCGTTAGATCTCCCTCATCACAGCTGACTATTCTTACGAACCTTTAATTTGCGTCAATACTGTGATATTTTTAAATTGAAGAAGAACCAAGAAAATTCTCTTATTCGAAGTGGTTGAACTCGGATCAAAAATAGTCGTAGAATCACGATTTTTTTAAAAAATAAAAAACTTGAGTGGTCTCATTAAAATCTTATTCTATAGACTATTGACAATTGTCGTTGACAAGGAAAAAAAATACTCAGTGAGATATTCACAAATAGGATAGGGGATAATGAATATTTACGTTCCTGTTCTTTCCTTTGTTTGCAGGATAATCTAATCTTGCTTATACCCATAGACTAAGATTCATGATTAGTAAGGTTCAGATACATGTCATTAATCACAAATAGGATAGGGGGGATGATAAATGTTTATAACCTTATTTGTATCAGTTTACTATCTTATTTAGTATATATCTAAATTGAGAATCTGTTTCTTTCCCTTTTCTTGCTAATAGTTATAGCTAAGATCATAAGATTTATACTTAGGTTTTGGTTATTTAACATTTGTTTCTGTTTAAACTGCTAATTGATTTACTATTTAAAGAAAGCACAATATTTTATAAAATGCTTTTATCAGTCTGCATACATTTAAAAAAAAAAAGATATGTAATTTTTTGTCTATTGTTATGTTTTTTCAAGCACATTATAAAACATAAAAGAGAATTGAAAAAAAAATGAGTTTTTCTCAATCATATAATTTGAGTTGTACATGACTACATGCTGTTATTTTGTTTATTAATCCAATACATCTTCATCATATATAAAGAGATATGGTTATAAACTTGTTAAAAAAAGCTTGAACATGTATATAATATTTTCAAATGAGAGTTTTCCCCTCAAAATTTAATTTGATAGTTAGCTTCAAAGGATGAATAACAATCCTAAAGAAAGTTTCAATCTTCAATAGCATCACTCTCAAGCGCTATTGTTCAGTATGGTGCAAAGAAGCTCCATTTTCATCTTCAAAAGAACCAACTTCAACCTCTGATTTTACACGTTGCAAAGAGACTTCATTGTCTTCATCTCCTGAACCATCATCATCAAAGTAAACGCTTTGACTATCATCAGTTTTTGAGCTTTGCATGTGCTCGAGATGAGTATGATCTTCCTCTTTCTCTTCCTCCTTAGGCAAATCATCCTGCTCTTTGTTGCTCTCATAGCCCGAAGAGATGCTTCCTCCATCATCTGATTTTTGGCTGCTTTTACTGCTTAGCCTCTCATCATTCATTTCCACGTCTTCCCAACTATATCGATACTTTATCTTCAAGCTCTGCGCCTTGTTCTTCTCATCAACAGGCTTTGGTGGTTGACATTCTTGGTCCTTTTCATGTTCATCATCTGAGTTAGAATCAGACCCATCATCAGATTCGGTCAAGCTATCTTCCTCTTCCTTCTTCTTCTTACTCTCCATCTCCTTTTCCTTGTCCATAGATGAATCTTCATTTGATGATGTACTAGACTTGTCATCTTCAGTAGATACCTCAGGAGTAGGAGACACAAGACTTGAATCATGCCGGCTCAAGGCTATAGACATGCTTTTGTCCCTGAAGGATAACATGGGAACTGCTGTGGGAATACCATCTTCTGTTGACATGGAAAGGAAGCTAAGTGCAACCATTACATCGCTTATCAAAGGACGAGCCGTTGGTTCCTCTTGCACACACATTGAAGCTATTGCAACTGCTTGGTTTAAGCCTCTTTCTGAGAACTTCTTCTTCAGAACTGGATCCACCATATCAGGATATCTCTTTGGATCCCTAAATATCGGTTGTGCCTGCGGATAAAAAAATAATAGTTCATAAAGAACCCAAAAAACATAGGAAGCTTTGTCTTTGTGGTTTGTTTATTTACCCAAGAAACTAAGTTTTGTTCATCATTAGGTTTAGTAGTATCAAGAGCTTTTCGACCAGTGATGAGTTCAAGCAACACAACTCCAAAGCTATAGACATCTGATTTCGTGGTGAGATTTCCTCCTCGGGTATACTCAGGCGCGGAGTAACCATAAGTTCCCATTACACGAGAAGATAAAGCCATCATCTTATCACCTGTCCCTGGTCCTAGCTTATGCAGGCCAAAGTCGCAGAGCTTGGGACACAAGTCATCGTCCAACAAAATGTTTGAAGCTTTTAAATCACGGTATATCACTGGTGGATCCACTTTATCGTGCAAGTATTCAAGTCCTTGCGCTGCACCATATGCTATCTGCATCCTCATTGTCCAATCCGTTGGTTCACGGTCTGGTTTTGGCTCTACATATCCAAACATCCCTAATCTCAGTTTTTTTTTCTTTTAAAAAGTTAAAAACGTGCTGAAAAAGAAACTATCTATACATATGTACCTTGAAGATGGTCTTCAAGGGTACCTCCAGAGATGAAGTCATAGACCAAAAGCCTTTGATCTCCATCGGCGCAATACCCTACAAGCTTAACAAGATTGGGATGATCAAGTTGACCTAATGACAAGACCTCAGCTTGAAACTCTTTGTTCCCATGCAATCCATGCTTGTCTAGTTGCTTTACAGCCACCACCTACACATTCCCAAAACAACAGAAATTATCACTAATCATGGTGATCACGGCCGGTCTGCATATATGCAAGTGAAGTATTGATTTACGGTTCCCAAACATAGAGCTTTAAAATTGTTTATACTAATTGCCTATAAACTTTAAAATTTTAGGACTGGCACTGATAGTTGAAACTTATTTCAAAGATTCTCAATTATAACTTTTCTGTATCAAACCTGGCCCGTAGATTTAAGGGTTCCTTTGTAAACCCTGCCGAATCCACCTTCTCCTAACAAACATTCTTGCCGGAAATTCTTTGTCGCCGTTGCTAATTCCCGGAAAGTGAATATCTTCAACGTTGTTTCTTCTGATTGCTCGGCTTCATCTGATTCTCTCCTCTCTTCAACCCAAAAAAAAAAATGTACTAAGCTTTATTACCTAACCTATAAACCACGGAACTCGAAAAGAAGGCAACGTTAGGACATGCATACCATGCAGTTTGACGTCGTTGTTGTTAGCCTCGTCGGAACTTGAAGATTTTTTACTCCTAGGCGCAGAAAAACACGGGAAGCAGTGCATTATGATCCAAATAAAAATAACTTAACGTTGTTTCGCTTAGGATTTAGAAATAGGTCGGGTCCTTCATGAAGAGTGAAGGACCGACGTAAAAGAGAAACAACACGAAAAAATCTTTGAAAAAGAGGAGGAGGAAGAAGAAAAAGGAGATAAATCAAAGCCACCAAAAATCGATGAAGAAGAATGACTTTCCGAGAAGTATGGAAAAACAATTTTTTAGATTCTTTTAATTCTCAATCTGTCAAAAATGTTTTCTCCCAAAAACATGGAGAACCATCATTTGATTTCTGTAAAATATTACTATATAGCTGTAAGAAAAATAGTTACGCTTCGATGTAAAGATATTTTCTATCAAAATTAGAAAAAAAAAGATAGATGATCCAGCTAAAAATGGAATAATCCTTTTCATAATTTAGAGATATTATTCAGCTATAAGTGGAATCTTTTTCATGATCTAAATTAATTATCCAGCTAAAATGATATTATAAATCAGCCCTAAATGATGGACTAATATTAACAATTTCTGGATTAACATAAAAGCAGTTCGTTCTACTTGTTAAACCAGCCCCCTTTCTCTGATTTTGTAAGTGTCCTTCATGCACCTTGGATTGGATATGCTCAATGGCAACTGTGAATCTATGAATCCGGGAGGCTGGAAAATGATTGTATCAACCAGCGGTAGTCAAAGATTACTGAAATAAGAGTAACATTGGGAGTTTCCTTCTCTCTTTTCTTCTTGTAATAAGTGGCTTGCCACAACTCTTGTAAACCAAAACCTTTGGTATAAATTTTAACATTTGCACCCAAAAAAAAAAAACATTGGGAGTTTCCTTGTTTGTTAATAAATCATGTTTTAAAAACACCCCACTGCTTATGCCTCAAGGAGTTGTACCTGTTCAAGGATGGAACCCTTACACTTACACCGTAAGTTGTGTCAAAAACAACACTGCTCATCTGACTTGCTTTGATATATCTTATCGCATTTTTTCTTCAGGGTCAGCTTGGCTCAGTTTCTCCTTCAGGTACTGGAAATGATCACAGCAACTACAGAAACTTGCAGCAAAACGAGTCAGGCTCCTCTGTTCCACTTGGAGGGATCTATGCATTGCAGAGTGAAAATGTCTTCCCAGAAAGACCAGGACAACCAGAATGCCAATTCTACAGGAAGACAGGAGACTGCAAATTTGGGACAGTTTGCAAGTTTCATCACCCTAGAGATAGACAACCTCCTCCTCCTGACTGTTTTCTAAGTCCCGTTGGCCTCCCTTTACGCCCTGTAAGCTGCTCAACAACTTTAGAAGAAACGCATCTTGTCAATCTTTTTCTAATGGTTTTTGTTTTCTGGATTACAGGGAGAACCGTTGTGTGTGTTCTACACTCGCTATGGAATCTGCAAATTTGGTCCAAGCTGTAAATTTCATCACCCAATGGAAGTATTTACATACGAGAACAAGGCAGATGAGGTTGTGGAAACATCAAGTGGACATTCCAGAAGAGTCTCAGTGTGGGAAACAAGACAAGCAGCTACACCAACCTCTGGTGAAGACACTACCACTGATACTACTCATGGGTGAGCGAAGAAACAAAAGAAGAGAGCTTAAACAAGCTTTGGTTTTTCAAAGAGAAATCTGTAAATTCACGTTTTTTTTTTTACATTTTAATCTGAAATATTTATAATTAATAATGTACAGAGGTGGTTATCCAACTGATCTTGATCTTTAGTTCTTGACCTTATCGCCATTGTTGTAATATTCTTCTGGTGAATAAGGTAAACATTGTGTTACCGGTTAAGGTCTGGTTTAGAATCTTGTTTTTTATACCACTTTTTGCTTTGTCTTATTTCAGTTCAACTCCCTTGAGGTTATATAGCCCAATAGAAATAAGTGCGGCCCAAATTAAATAGTAGACTAATAAAAGCACTATTTACCATTAATCCACGCCGTTTTGCCATACTCACATGACTATATAAGTTATGTTTTCGTCACTCTTTCCTTCAATATTCTTTGGGTTTCTGGCTGTGTTTGAAGCTTTGTTAACTTTGTTTTTTTTATCATACAGAAACTCTTTTACGAGATCATATACCACGTGTGGTTGTTTTTCATATGTCTTGTGCTATTCTATGTCTGAAAAATCCAACTGTTAAGTCATCTATAAAGCAAATAGGTTATTACATCTGTACCAAGTTTGTGTCGGAAGATGACAAGATTGAACATCGATCTGCACCTCCATGACAATTATCTTCTTGGAAATCTTCAATTCCATGGGGTAGATCTGTGAGGTGAACATTATCTATTCACTTGATATTGTTTTGACTTGTATATTACGAAACGACTTTTAAAAGAAGATACACAAAACAATTGGACGTGTAAATGAAGAGATAATTAACTCATGGATATATCTGCTTCGAACCTAATAACACACACAAGAACCGTCTAAACTATATGCCCAGAAGCCCACAGTAGTTGAATCTCTCATGTGTGTTTATTTATGTCCAACATTGAAGCGGGACAAAAGATTTTTACTGCTAGAGGTAATTGTACTTTTCAGGACGTCAGCTCGTGAATTTGAAAAGCAATGTTGATAATTTTGAAGTCTAATCATCACTTTTATTTGTATTTTCAGACTTTTTTTGGTCGGTTCAAATCGAATATACCAGTTTATACAGATACTGCCTAACTCTGGTATCACGTACACATATTGGACTATTATATTATTCCAGTATATTAATTCAACGCAGAAACAATGGCGCGGGGAAAAGTAAACAAACACCGACCAGGAGACGGAAGTGCGACCCAGCCTAAGTCGCACCACGCCTGCTCCAAAGTCTTTCGGTTTATATATTTATATTTTTTTAACGGTCTTTGAACTTAAAAATATATTTAATTTTATTTCGCAACGACTAGTTCTTATTCGCAGAATGAATCTCTCATACCTCCTCGACTTGAGTCCAAAAGTTCCCGTCCACTTCAAACCTGCATATTTTTTTGTCAAATATCGTATTACAAATGAAGTCTCATCAAACCTGCATACTACATTACATAAATACGTGAAACGTCATGGTCATATACAAGACTCATCAAATATCGTATTAAAATGAAGATGAACTAATATCTAATCACTTATGAAAGTAGCCAAATACCCCTAGTTTTATTTATGCTTGATAACTAGTTAGTTAATAGTATTTACAGTTGATATATTTAAAATATAAAGTATACAACTATTCAAGGGAAAACACGCGTGATTTATAAGTTTCTATTATTATATGGTTGGCACTTGCCATGATCTAAGCCTTCCTGCTTTTAAACACTTGTTTTTTAAACAAACTTTAAAAAAAAAAAAAAAATATACTTAAATGAAAACAATAAAAAATTAATTGATCTAGAATAATAATCCAAAGTTCAACGGTCAACATTGCCCATCACAGTTCAAACATAAATCAAAGTTTTCCATTTCATACCTTTTCTCACTTTCAACCTTATACAACCTTTGACCACCTCTATGTAACGACCAAACCTCATACATGCATGTCTGTAAACACGTAAACACGTAAAACAAACATTCTTATTTATAAAATCACATAATTCACATCTAACAGAAAAATATTTCAATTTGTAAGAGCAAACCAAACAGAGAAAGAATAAGACAGAAGTTATGGTGTTACCATGGAGATCAAGAGGAGGAAAGAGACCTAATCAGCTGGCTATCTCCGTCCCTGAAACCAAGAGCCCTGCTCAACTCCGATCATCAAGGATAGAGCGGATTCAGTCACCGCGCGTGCCATTGACCCCCCGTGCTGCGGCAGAGATATGTCGGAGGCTGGAAAACGCGACGGCGCGTGAGGAAAATGGCGAGTGTTTCAAGATTGTGAGTAGAATCAAGAACTTGGTAAGAGAAGGTGGAGAGGCGAACAAGAAGTGTTTGCTCCAAAACGGTGTCGTTTCGGCGTTGACCTCTTGTTTCCAAAGATTCTCGTCCACGCGTGGGGAACAACAAGCGCGTCTTCTGGAAGAAGTCTTGTCTGTTCTAACTTATTGGTTGCCTCTGAGTCGGACAGAGGGTTTCACCAAGATGGGATCAGCTGCTTCGCTACAGCGTCTCGTACGGTTCCTGAACGCCGCAGACGCCAAAACGAGGCAAAACGCTGCGGTTTGCATCAGAGAGGTTATTGCAGTAGACAAGATGTATGTCTATGCGTTAACAGACATCGAAGGAGCTTGTGAAGGACTGATAATGATCATCAGAGACTCTGTTTCCACAAGCTCGACGAAAACATCTCTCATGGCGATTTACAGAGCGGTTTCGTGTGACAACAAGATCGCCGCAAAGTTCGTAAAGCTTGGTTTGGTCGCATTGATCACAGAGGTGCTTATGAACAATTCTGAAAAAAGCGTTTGCGAGAGATGTCTCGTGGTTCTAAACGTCATATGCGACAACGAGCAAGGCAGAGAAGACGCTTTGATCGTTCCTCTTCTAGTGAAGAAGATTCTACGCGTTTCAGAACTCGCAACGCAATGCTCAGTCTCCGTTCTCTGGAAGCTATGGAGAAAGAAGGGAGAAGATGTATTGCTTGAAGCTCTTCAAGTTGGTGCGTTTGAGAAACTCTTAGTGGTTTTACAAGTCGGGTGCGAGGAGAAGACTAAAGAGAGAGCGAGCGAGCTGTTGCGGAATCTAAACAGATGTAGAAACGAGATCGAGAAGACAAACTGTCTAGATTCTTCGATGCGTTTGAAGAACGTGAAGAAATCATTTTAATATCAAACAAACAATACACAATACATGATTCTTTTTTGTAATTGACTCTTTATGTTTCAACACTTAGATACAGTTTTTGTCCATCACTAATCAAATCTACTTCAATAATTCTACCTTCATCTTCAGACAACACACAAGAAGTTTCAGGAACATTCAACTGTTCTGCTGCAGTTCTCACAAGCTCCTCGATGCTTCTAGGCACCCACAACACAATCCCACGTCTTCTTGTTTCTTGTGCATCATTCGGATGTGAAGAATACACCGTACATTTCTTCTTATATACTTTATCTGCAGTTTATTCGAATAAAAGGTCTTAAAACTCCAATAAAAACATTAGTACTTCAATATATATTTATGTAATCTAGTCAAACTACCTTTGAGCTCTTTGGAGCTACTTGGAAACGAAGAGATCTGTGAACTCTTAGCGTCTTCAAGTAACTTTATAAGCATCTTGTTACCACAACCTAGGGCTTCATCTAAAGGAGTATTCCCCCACCTGATTCAAATTCAAATAATGGTTAAAAACCGCGAAAAAATAAACTGTTTTCTACGCTGGATAATTATGATATTACAAACTATGAAAAATATTACAGATGAAATCGCTCTTAAGAATCAAAATGTTGTATACAGACCTGTCTTTTTTAAGAACATTGGCACCTGCTTCTACAAGTTGCATTGCCAAGAGATACAATCCTTCAGAAGCAGCAACGTGGAGAGGTGTTCTGTGATCATAGTCTTTAGAGTTAGGATCAATGCCGTTGTTGAGAAGCCGTTTCAAGAAATCGCTGTCTCCTTTAGCAACCACCGTGCAAAGGAAAGTCCCTGCGTTCTCTATGCTCAACGTTGCACCTTCTTTCACAAGCAAAGCCGCGACACGGTCATTCCCGTTCTTGATTGCTTCTAGTAACGGCGTGTTCCCTAGTTTATCTTTGATATTTACATCTACTGATTCTTGGATAAGATACAATGTTATGTCTTCATATCCTCTAGAGGCTGCAAGATGCTGTTAAAGAAACAAAAAAAAAAAACATATTAGATACGTCTCAAAGTTTGTTTAGAGAATCAGAGAAGCTTTAAAGGCATATACCAAAGGTGATCTTCCGTCATAATCTGTCTTATTCGGGTCAGCTCCAGCTCGAATCAAGCTCTTAAGCTGGTAAAGATCACCGTAGAAAGCAGCACTGTTCAACTTCAAAGCTAGCTCTCCCTCTTGTTTACTAATATGAAATGTTATATCAGATTCCAGCTCCTTAATCCGGACATTAGATTCTTTCCCTTCAAGCAGATTGTTGAGAATCCTCCTTCCGTCGTGGAAATATATCTCGAGAATGTTCATGAAAGATTGTTTATCTAGCCTTAGAATCCGACACAGCTCGGAAACACGAACTGTGTAAGGCTGAGGAATGTTGCAGAGGATTGATATCTCTCCAAAAGAGTTATCTGGTTGAAGAAGTGACACTATCTCTTCTGATCCATCCTTAGCTGTACCTATCTCCTCCTGAAATTCAATACTAACTCTGAGTTTCAGACATTCTTAAACATTTTCGACAAAAACGAAGGAACTGTGTTTACCAAAACACCATGACAAACAAAGTAGAGCTGATCCACAACGCTTCCTTGCTCCATGATAACTTCTCCAGGGAGAAAGAACTCTTCATGAAGTCTTATAACCTGTAAGAAAAAAGTATTTTTTTTAGTTACGTGAATGACAAGTTTTGATCTTTACAGTCCGAATCAAAAGTCTTACAATCTGGTTAATGAACTCAGATGAGCAGCCACGGAAGAGAGGAACCTTCTCAATATATGGCAAGTATAAAGTTTGTGCAATCTGCAGTTTAAAAAAAAAAAACATAAGCTTATACATTTGTTTTATCATTTAAAATATTTCATCATCATTACATTACCTTAGCGCGGATAGAAACAGGTATGTCTTGGAGAACAGCTGCCTCGGTGTAACTACTTTGGTACTGCAACCGTAAATGTCCAGTGATCTGACCACGGATGTTTCTACTGAGTTTGTTTCGGTTCATATACCTCATAATATCCGCCATCTTGTCCCGGAACCTCTCTGTTTTTGAACCTTTTACTATCAAAGCTGTCATGTTACCGATCAAGTAAGCACCTAGAATCATGTCGAATGATATGTAGATCATCGCAAATATCATTTCCCGCATATTAACCGCATGTATATCTCCATAACCTGCATTAAGATAAACATGCTAATAGCTTTAGAATAATATGGACCGAAGCTAAGTTTGTTTGTAACCAAAGGAAAAGCTTATCAGAACTTTACCAACAGTTGCCATAGTGACAATTGCAAAGTACATAGAAGTGGTGTACCGAGTCCAGAGATCGATCTCTCTAAACTTAGCGTAACTGTAATCTCCTAGTTTCAAACTTCCAATCCAAGTATACCCTTCCTGAGAAGCAGGTAGCGTGGTGGCCAGGTAATAGAAGATACAAGCCGCGGTGTGTGTGCAATAGAGCTCGACAAATATAAGCTTGACGATCCTTGTGAAAAGGTAATTGATCCTTATGTCTTTCTCCATTTTGTGGAAGAACAGGATTACTCTACGAACTCGGTATAGTCTTATCAACAATAGGTATCTCACTTCTTCTTTTTCACCTGCAGCCTGTTTTCAAATCTCCTATTTGATTTCTAGTGGTGTTAAAAAAAATAGTTAAATAATAAAAATATGTACCTTGTAAATGATATCCCATG
The DNA here is from genome assembly GCF_000801105.2 of Raphanus sativus. Lineage (NCBI taxonomy): Eukaryota > Viridiplantae > Streptophyta > Magnoliopsida > Brassicales > Brassicaceae > Raphanus > Raphanus sativus. Next base: position 39,557,928 of record NC_079515.1, on the reverse strand, counting down.
GCATGCAAGCAAGTAAATCAATAACAAAAGATGATTTTAAGTACCTGCAGAAAATGGTATTCACCATGAAGAGTTATATGGAATCCATATCTCTTATAAAAACAGGGGATTTAAAGCTTATAATACCGTAGAGCGATGGAGCTGCGTCTATAGACCATTCTGTAAGTTCTGCTATCTCTATAAGCCACGAAGAATGTTAGCACGATATCGACTAAGAAAGCGATTTGGCCCGCTATGTCGAGGATGAATAGATTCTCTGGTAGTCCCCTAAAGAATCCGAATTCTAGTGGAGTAAAGAAGGAAGAGTAAAGTGCCCATATCAGTATGAACGTGGTCCAAGCCTTGTAGCACCTGCAGATCGATGAATCTTTGTGATCAATCTTTAGATTCCGACAGAATCTATTGTTTGGCTAAGCAAAACTTATTACTCCCTGATATGCTCCAGTAACACATAGTTGTGTTCGGTCGGACTCTGTGGTCTTTAGATTTTTAACGAACGAAGTGGCGGGAAAAGTGGATGAATAACCGACGACAATGTAACCACATTTATGCCCTTAAGTTTTTAGTTTTCACTAAATTGACCCCAAACCTTGTTAATCTGACGAAACTGTTTTTTTTTTCCCTCCAAAACAGAGAAAGACTAATGTTACAACTTAAGCAAGTTAAACGCATATTACTCTACAGAAATTAATCTATTGCTACAAATCAACTGGACCTATAAATCGATGTAAGCAAAGTACGTGGGCTGGAATAGATAAAAGTAAACTATAGGTACTAATTCTAAATAGTAAGATAATAAGGACTAAAGAACAAAACATTTCAAAACATTTATGACAAGATTTTGAAGTAGTTACCGGTTATCGGGATGAATAACGGAGCCTCTGGAGATATCTCTGATTCCGTTAATGACGGTGAACTTTCCGCCGCTACCTCCGGCGAAATCTAACCCTAAGAAGTTTGTGAGGGGGTTGAATCTGTTTCCTCGCGTTTCTACAATCCCATCTCTGAAGTCATCATCATCCACCTCGTAATCCTCCAACTCCACGTCAGATTCTCCGTCTCCCCGGTACGATACTCCGTTGCCGCTAATGCCTCCCATTACCTCTGAATCAATTAAAATGGGGTTTAACCAGATAACCGGAGATTTGAAGAAGACAATCTCTCTGTTTTTTTTTTTTTTTTTTTTTTGGGTTCAGAACCTCTCTCCCTTCTCTCTTTATCTCATTAATGGTGAATATTCAGTTTACCATCTAAGCGATTATATTTATAGAGGTTTCATTTCTGTTTCTTTTTATTGGATAGTGCTGTTATTAAAAAAGAAAGAAAATATTCTTCTTAAACGTAGATGGATTAATTACAAAACTTAATTATCTACAGTATAACTTCAAGTTAAATAAATCATATGGCCAGAATAAAAGAATAACCAGAAATGATAAGATACATTTGGAGATAAGGTGGAACAATGATATGTGTAGTATGACCTATGATTATACGAGGAGCACGTGAAAGTGAAACTAGCAATACAGCCCACAAGTTATAGAATACACAAGTCATCAAATGTTACAACATGTCATGAAATTTCGTCATGTTTGGCAAGTTGCGTTTGCAAGTTAATATTCGCTCATTTCTTCATAAAGGTTTTCTTTAAATGCAAAGTTATTTATCTTTTAAGTTTTAACACGTTTACACTTGCAAAAGAGACTAGAGAGTAATATTTAAGAACTCACAAGGTTAAATACTTCTGATTATGTGTTGTGTATATCAAAGTAGTTTTGTTTAGTTAGTTTATATCAATCGATCAATATAATTCGAAACAACGGAATTTCGCGACAAATATATAATTTGTTTTTGTTAGGAAAAAGAGTTGTGATGACGGAGCAATATCATTATTGTGATGGATATACTCTAAGCTTGCATGTATTGATTCCCGTTGTGCTAACACTTTTTAGCATTATAAAATTCACGTGAAAATTTAAGCCATATCATGATTAGTCAAATACTAGATAATGTTAAGGTGTTTAGGGGATGTGAGTGCTTTTAATTAGGTCAGAAGTAACTAGTGTTTTTTAGTTTATGGCTCTAATGGGAAAATTAGTTTATAGTAATTGTGCAATGTGCATTAACCGACCTTTGATTTGTCTGTTTTCTCTTTTTATCTGTGGACTCCATTTCAAGATATATAAATTAGATAACATAACATTGTTGTTGTTATTTCCTTGCTTTTTCTTTGGTTATATTTGAATATTTCATGTCAATGGGTTTATAATGGAAAGCTGAATGCAATTGATAAGTTATAAGCATCCATATATGGTTGGTTGGCACACACACTAAATCCAAAAATTGTTAATATACAGTTAGTGATCTTCCTTTTTCAACACTTGACCCCTAGTTAGTTTACATATATCTGACCCTTAATTGGTTTCTAGAAATGTCTTTGTTATTTATATATTTGTTTAATCAAAAGAGTTTAAATATATGTAGAACATGGAAACATTCGAAAACACGAGGGCGAATTATTATGTATATTCGCCTACTTATTACAAGTTGATTATTAGAGTTTTCGAGTGATCATAAAGATATAGATGACTTCACACATTTGTAAGTCTCAACGCCTCCACGAACAACTCCTTGAGAGAAGCGTTTGAAACCGCGATTCTCAGTGATGTGATGTCCAAATCTTTACCGGATCTGACCATTACAGACACATACAGAAAAAAAGACAAGTTAAAAGCTTGGTCCATCATAGCATTGAGTGTGTTTGACTTTTTGTCTTGAAAAATAAACTCTTTACGGATCAAAAACAAGTCCACCAGCTTCTCTGATGATCACAACTCCTGCTGCAACATCCCTATGAAGTGATATAATATACCATTTTAAATCAAGTCTTGTTTCTGCAAGAACCAATCTAAGCAAAGGATTTTTTACCATGGACCGCCGAAACCGAGTTCATAGAAGATATCAGCCCTTCCACATGCGACACTGCAGAGGTCCAGTGCGCACGAGCCACCGATCCTGATGTTCCTAACCTGATGATGAATGAAACAGAAGAGAAGTGAGACGATCATGATTTTCTGGCAGAGGTTAGATCCAAAAATGATGAAATATTCCACCTTGGTTAACAAACTGTTGATCCTGTTGGTTGCATCGTCCAATGTAGCTTTATCTCGTTTAACGCCAGCCTGTTTCCATACAAGTAATGAGCGTGAGGCATCATTAGAGTCTTAGTGTAACACAACAAGGGAGACGGATTTTACCTCTGCTAGGAGCAAAGCGGTTACAAGTTCACTCTGAGTTGACACTACCAAAAAAAAAAAAGAACATTGTTTCTCATCTTGACCAACCTAGACTGTAACGTGTGAAAGAAGTATGTATATAAAGTTCAAAACCTTGAATTGGTTTTCCATTCAAGAAGGCTCCTTTTCCTTGGGCACCAGTGAATAGCTGTTGTATGATCATAAGATATATTATGTAAAACAAATGTGAGACATCACCGCGCTATATCCATGTCCACAAAAAAACTAATTATGATGGAAATAAATAACAAGTATCGACCAAAAGAAACTTGAAGTAGAGAGTTTGGTATAATATAACCCTGCGGATGGTAGTCTTATTTATACCTCATCCATAATAGGATTGAAGACGACGCCAACCACAGGGACTTTCCCAATGGTAAGGCCAATGGAAACACACACAAAAGGGAACCTGAAATATAAACATCATTTGGTTTTGTTTACAAAATGACGCAAAACAGTCTCGTTATATATATATACCCGTGAACGAAGTTTGTAGTTCCATCAACAGGATCAACAATCCAAGTTGGTTCATCTGTTAATTCAGTCACACCATTTGCAGCTGTTGTTTCTTCTCCTATGAACTATAATCCATAAACAAAATGCTAAAAAAAGATCAATGCGATGCAGTGGAAGGAAGAAGAAGCTAGCAAAAGATCCAAGACCTTGTGATTGGGAAAAAGCTGCTTGAGATGATTAAACACCAGTTCTTCACATCTTTTATCAGTCTCCGTCACCAGATCCACCTACACCAAAAACAAACTCAGTAGAGATATATATATATATATATATATAGAATCATGGCCACTTGTTTTTGTCTGAACAAAGAAGAGAGCCTTTTCCCACAAAAAAATCAAGAACCTGGCCTTTGTGTTCAACATGTTTGGTCTCGTAAAAGCCTTTACGAATAACCTGCAGAATGAAACCAAAAAAGGATCCAGATTTAATTTATGTTCAGCCACTCACTCCAAGGGAGAGAGAGAGAGAGAGAGAAAGAAAGAGATAGACTTCTCCAGCTTTTTGAGCTGCATCAATGGCGGCAGCCAAGAACTGGTCTAGAGAAACTTCATCAAACCAACAACAACAAAAAAGTGAGAAAGAGGTAAATCAAAGAGATGAAGTTAGCGGAGAATGAACGTGTCTTTACCACTGTCCGCCATTTTTGATGGTCGGAGGTTGCGTGAAGTCTAAAACGAATAACGGTTTTGTGTTTCTGTGTGATTCGGACAAGAAGCCAGAAGTCAACAGTTAGCTGTTTTTCCGGATCGGTTTTGTCTTTTCCGGGTCGGGCCGATTCGAGTACCGTTTGGGCCTACTATGATCCATAGTATTTGTCAATTAACTATTAGGCCTACTATGATCCATTTGTATTAGTGTTTTTATAGTATCTATAATACTCTAACCTCACTCCATATTTCACTTTCAATTTATAATTAAAATGGAGTAATGCTTTTATATTTTCTTTTAAATGCTCTAAACATTGCCTTCTCATGATTATTTGAATCATTCAATAATGTTTGATTAGTGAATCAATATCTTGCTATTACTTAAATTCAAAAGTATATATATATCAATATCTTTTCCATTATATTATATAAAATAATTAATATTTATTTAAAATAATACTAAAATTCTTGGAAACCCAACCAATAATATCTTACTTGACATATTATTGGTTAATTTTTTTTAGTTTTTATCGCAAAATAGTATTTAAAGAGAAAAATGATCAAAACATTTCATTTAAGAGGCAAAAATACTTTTATACCCTAAATATATAATACAAATAAAAATTTTAAAAAAATATTTTTATAATTTTGAATTATATTTTCAAATTCTAATTTTTATAAATATTTTATTATTCCAAAACAATACTTTCAATTTTTTTTCAAATTTTCTTTTTTGAAGTTCGTAAATGTTTTTTTAACTATTTTAAATTTTTCTTTTTAAAATTTAATATTTATCTTTTATTTTATAAAATTCTAAACTTCAGTCCCAAAACTCAACTCCTTAACTATAAACTATAAGATCTACATTAGTTAACACTAGAATATAAATATATATTTACTTTTTAATGGTTTTTTTGGTCATTTTGATCCCAATTTTTTTTATTACATATACATATACATACAAAATATGTAATTTAAGAACTACATGGTAAAAAGTTATCATTCAGTTGCTTTAAGAACTTTTGTTTTTTTTTTTTGTAACTGAAGCTTTAAAAACTTTTGTTAATAACAATATTCGATAAAGATTAGTGTTTAATATTTTTAGTATTTACAGGGTGGGCTTGAGTTTATAAATAATATTTTATAAATAATATTTTATAAATTATTCTAAATATTTATAAATTATTTAAATTTTTTTTTTTTAAACGTCTGAACTCTATAAACAGAGGTAGTGCAAAGAAGCAATTACAAATGGTAGCAGAATCAAATCAAAGAAGCTAAAGACATCAATACAATCTTAAAGGAAAGATTTAAAGATTTAGTTTAGTTTTTAATCATAAATTTAAAGTATTTATAAGTGATTATCTTTCAACGGCAAGTTTGAAAAATAATATCGTGAAATTGAAATTCTCCGTAATAATTTGAGTAAGCACATTAGAAACGATAACAAAATTCCAAAAAGAAAATTGGATTTGCTGATTATTAAAAGAAAAAAAATCATGCGAGGGTCGGATCAAGCCAATAAGGAGGAGTAGTGATATTGCCGAGATTGGCGAGCTCGGTGAAAGTCTGAGTAGCGATATTGAAGATGCAAATGCGACCAGGGGTGTCGTATTCGGGAAAGTATATGGAGTTCGGTTCGAGTCCAGGGTAATCGGTGGCATTGACGCAAAAGAGCTCGTTCCGACCCAAGAACATGCAGACATCTCCTATGTCTTCCGTGTACGACTTGCAACCACTGTCGGAATCTACTTTGAGTACAATGAACCGCTTGGTACTATTCACGACATGCCCCTCCTTCTTCTCGTGCTGTACCCAGTACGGTATGGGTTTCCCATCATGCTCTGTCTGGATAAACCTGCGCGGTGTAACAACACATTTCATCAAAGATTTTTTTTAATTTTATTTTTGTGAGAAAAAAAAAGAAAATGGAACTTTGTTTACCAAAGAAGGAGTAATAAGTCGCCAGAGGGAGAGTGAACCATTTGGTTGAAGGGGCCACACAATCTCAAAAGCTCGTACTCGGTGTCTGAGATATCCGGGAGACGAAGAGAAGATAGTCGTGGGTAATAAGCCAGTTGATGGAACTGGGAACATGTGTGGCGCTCAGGGAGGAAAGAAATGTTGGGAGTGAGGTAAAAGGTTGAATCTCTGTCGGAGAAAAAGACGCGGGAGCACGCGAAATCGCCAGGGAGAGAATGCTGAAAGTGAGTCCATTTCGATCCACTGCCCAGGTTGCAGAAAGAGATGGAGTCCGTCCACTTGATGGCCAACGTGATGGATGAGTCTGAGTCTTGTGATCGGTCAGGACAAGAGGAGAGAGATGCGCCGTAACCGATCCGACAACTAGGGACAAATGGACGATGAGAGTCAGAGCTGATAGGGTCAAAGGGAGGTAGCGAGATAACTCTCTGCGATGACTTTGGCACCGTTGGATTGAACAGGTTCGTGACATGTACGGTCTTGTCTTTTTCGTTCATACTAGCTACCCAGCCTCGCGACGAACCGATGTAGGTGCTAGACTCTGTACAAATCTTCTCAGGAACCGTCTGGTTACGAACCTTCACCGTCTCCTTCTTCATCGGGTCGAAGTAGTTTAAGTTTACCACTTTGCCGTTGATACCATCATCTCCCACAACCTCCATAGGAAGCAATAGGTACGGTGATGACGTCACACCCTCCAATGAGGATAAACTGCGAACCACAGTTTGCATCTGTTTTACACAACACCAAAACTAGTTATTATTGAGAAACACGAAAATAATGACAGAAACAGAGGCGGCGTGGAGCAAGGAGAAACTACTCGCAGGTTTGGGTTGGATCTTCTCGGGATCAGCTCTCAGAACTCCGATCACAGGTTCGGCGGTGGAGGCTTCAGTCAAGTCTCCTCTAGTAGCAGAAGCGGTGGCGATTAGAGCAGCTCTTTGCATGGCCACCAACTTGGAAATCACTTCAATCGAGGTGCTCTCCGACAACCAAACGCTCGTTCGAGCTATCTCAGGCATCACTCAGGCTAAGGAGATCATCGGTATTGTGAAAGACATCCGATCGATTGCCTCTGAGTTTGCATCTTCTTCGTTTTCCTTCATTCCTCGATCTCAAAACACAACCGCTGATTCTCTGGCTAAAGAGGCCTTGCGTTTTTCTTCTTCTAATTATGTGTAATAAACTTAAAGATTGGGCCTTCCAAACCCCATTCTATTTTATCTTTAATGAAGTTTGCATTGTGACAAAAAAAAAAAATGACAGAAACAGAGTGTATGGGGAAGAAGCTTACCGAGTTCGGATTCAGACCGCGAACTGGTTTAGCCAACCCCACTTGCAAGAATCTAAACATGTTTTTTTTATTTCTTGCAGCTTCAGATTTTTTGTTTTCGTTTGATATATATATATATCTCTACGAAGAATCTTTATATATATCTTCCTTTCTGTTGGAAAAGAAAGTTTTAAAGATTTGGAGACTAAATCAAATCAACCAAAAGATACATAGTTAAGAGATAAACGGTTAGTTAATGTTATGTGATTGTGTAAATATTATTATTTCCTTTCTTCTTTATATTCTTGCACATATATATGCATTCCGTATGTACAGAATAAGACACAATACACAGTTCATTTCTTTCCTCCCATTTTTCCAAATATTTCTTCATTTTCATATTAGGGTTTCTCAAAACGAGACGTAGATTTTCATTTTCATACAACTACAATACTTGTGAGATACAATTATTCTATTCATGATAAAATTAATAAAATAAAGTAAGAATGCTAATCAAATTACACTATCCATAGCATATATAAAATGCATATAAAATAAAACATATACTATAATCACTTTAAGCGACAAAAAAATACTATAATCATTTTTTAGATTTATTTGTCAATGACATAACGTATAATTAATCTAGGCATGAGAAGACTATTAAAAAAATGTAAAATGCATTGTGATGTTGACACTTAAATAATGACAAAGTTGTTAATCATACATTAAAGTAAAATTTATTTTTATAAATGCACATCAAATAATAAAAAAAGGATATTGAGACAAGCCAATCAAAAATCAACATTATGGGTAAAGAACATGTTATTTTTTTTTGTTAAATATCTAAATGAGGAACCATTAGAACACCATTAATACAGTAGCTTAGAGGAGGAGTTTAGAAAAAAATTAATATAATAGTGGGTGAGTCCCACAGAAAAATTAAACACCATTGTATCTGCAGCTTGTTTAAGCACCAAAGCTTTTTCTTGTTGCGGCCAGATTGATACGTGATGACTCGCAATTGATTTTAAAAAAAAAATTTAAGCACCCCATTATGATGCTGGATTAATGATGCTCTTAGTTTCTCTATCATCATTTTTTAAATTTATTCATTGTTTTAATATGTAGAACCGGTCTAAAAATCCATCCATTGGGGTTGCCAAGACCGAGAATGTATAACACAAAATCCTATAGTTCAATAGGAACACAAAACTAAAAGGCCACGTCCATACATGCAAATTAACTAGACCTTAACGTTAACACAAATAGTAGTGCACTGCTACTTAATTGGGAGATCAAGACGGACGAGCAGTAAGTCACCAAGAGCATTGGAAATGATAACAAAATTCCTAAAAATTGGATTTGGTGATTAATAAAAAAAATCATACAAGGGTCGGATCAAGCCAATAAGGAGGAGTAGTGAGATTGTCGAGTTTGGCGAGCTCGGTGGAAGTCTGAGTAGCGAGATCGAAGATGCAAATGCAACCAGTGTCGTCGCATTCGACGAAGTATATGGAGTTCGGTTCGAGTCCAGGGTAATCGGTGGCATTGACGCAAAAGAGCTCGTTCTGACCGAAGAAAATGCAGAGGTCTCCTATGTCTTCCGTGTACGAGTTGCAGCCATTGTCCGAGTCTACTTTGAGTACAATGAACCGCTTGGTACTATCCACGACATGGCCCTCCTCCTTCTTCTTGTACTTTTCCCAGTACGGTATGGGGTTCCCATCACGCTTTACCTGGGTAAACCTGCCATGTAGTAAAGTCACAGTTCATCAAATATTATTTTTATTTTTATTTTATTTTTTTTGTGCGAAAGAGAATAGAAAAAAAAAGAGGAACTTAGTTTACCAAATAACTACTAGCAAGTCGCCAGAGGGAGTCTGGACCATTTGGTTGAAAGGCCAACACCATCTCAAAAGCTCGTACTCGGTGTTTGAGATGTGAGGGAGACAAAGAGAAGAAGCTAGTGGTGGGTAATAAGTCAGTTGAAGGAACTGGGGAGATGGGTGGCGGACAGGGACTAAAGGAATGTTGTGAGTGAGATAAAAGGTTGAATCTTTGTCGGAGAAAAAGACACGGGAGTTGTGGAATTCGACAGGGAGAGAATGCTGCAAGTGAGTCCATTTCGATTCACTGCCCAGATTGCAGAAAGAGATGGAGTCCCTCCACTTGAGGGCCAACGTGACGGATGAGTCTGAGTCTTGTGATCGGTCAGGACAAGAGGAGAGAGATGCGCCGTAACCGAACGGACACCGAGGGTTAAATGGACGATGAGAGTCCGAGCTGATAGGGTCAAAGGGGGGGGGGGGTAGCGAGATAACTCTTCGCGATGACTTTGGCACCGTTGGATCGAACAGGTTTGTGACATGTACGGTCATATCTTTTCTGTTCATACTAGCAACCCAGCCTCGCGACGAACCGACGTAGCTGCTAGACTCTGTACAAATCTTCTCAGGAACCGTCTGGTTACAAACCTTCACCGTCTTCTTCTTCATCGGGTCGTAGTAGTTTAAATTTACCACTTTGCCATCGACACCGTCATCTCCCACAACCTCCATAGGAAGCAATAGGTACGGTGATGACGTCACACCCTCCTCCAAGGAGGATAAACTGTGAACCACAGTTTGCATCTGTCCTCACCGCACCACCAAAACTAGTTTATTATTGAGAAACACGCAAATAATGACAGAGAAACAGAGTGTATGAAGAAGAAGCTTACCGAGTTCGGACTCAGACCACGAACTGGTTTAGCCAACCCTACTTGCAAGAATCTAAACATGTTTCGTGGTTTCTTGCAGCTGCAGGATTTTTGTTCTCGTTTTATATCTCGCTCTCTATCCCTCTACGAAGAATCTTTGTATATATCTTCCTTTCTGTTGGAAAAGGAAGCTTTAATGATTTGGAGACTAATATTATGTGATTATGTAAATATTATTATTTCCTTTCTGGCTTATCATCTCTTCCAACTTTCCTAGTGTTTCTTCATTTTCATGTTAGGGTTTCTGAAAACCAGACCGGGATTTTGAACCGGATGTCTTTTCCTTACCAGGCTGTAATCGGAACTATTAGCCTTTTTGAGAAAATTTGTTCTTACTTGTTAGCAATTTAGATATGCCCAGTATATTTATCTATTTAGCTAAACCATGGATTTCAGTTTTTTTTTTCGTTCTAGCAGAATTTAAGTTACACGAGGATCGCTTCAACTTCCATTGTATATACTATTGAATATTTCCAGTAACAGATATGTATCCTTTATAAAAATCAAGCTTGCCAAAAGGATAATGAACACTGATTAGCATTTGATAATAATAACAACGGTTACATCGGAGTATAGCAAGATTTTGTTTTAGGGTCCCAAATAGAAGGAATCAAGAATTTCAAGTGGTTGATTCCGTGTGAATTGAAGGCTCCACCGGTAAGCGGGTCAACCCGGATTCTTCCTGTAAAACCTGGAAAAGCTCCGGATCCGAAAACCCTATAGCACTTGGTTGCAGGGTCCACGATATAAATAGAAGAGCTGTGGTTCCCGTCGGTGCTGTAGGGTGGCTCAGATTTGAACAATGATTCGGTTATAGCTGGATTAGTGGCGACGTCGGCCAAACCGGTGGCTAGCTGAATAATCAACGCATCGGCTCCTATTTCACCACTTGGTGGTTGATAGGTCATGCCATGTGGACCTTTGTTGGCCATGCGGAAAGGCCAAGCGCATTCTCCAGGACATTGCACCTCCGGGTCGCTCACCATTATGTATGGTTGTTTCTTTTCTTGACCTATATGACATTTACGTTATCACGTCAAATTGTTTTTTTTAATTATTGTTTAGAAATAATAGTATTTTCAAGGGTCAAACAGATTAATTCTCCGATATAAAATGAGGAGATCATCAAACCTTTGATATTACTCTTGATGGTAAGGCCGTATTCTTGGCAAGTTGCGTTACAAAACCCTACGTTATGAGCCCTAACTTGTGATGAAAGTAATACAACCGGCACCACTTTCGACATGTTTCCGACGGCTGTCTCAACCAGTTTTTCACCATTATCAATTGTCAAATCCTTTCCAAACATCATCTTCTCATCTACATAACTCCTGACAACCTTCACCTTAATCATCGGAGCTACGATTCTGCTACTCTTCTGTCGGTAAATCTCTTTGACCTCGAACCTCTCTTGATAACTCTCCACCACTTTCCACCATGCAGATACCTTGGGATCAAGACCTTCCTTGGCGTCATAGTTAAGCGATTCAATAAAATCATGAACCCTCTCTTTTTGGACGGGGGTGAATTGTCCGTACCAGAGTAAAGAGAGATTTAAGGTTCCGTCTGGGATTTGGGAAGGTGACTCACGAGATAAACAGAGAGGCGAGAAGAGGAGAAAGGTAATGACGACGAGTAAGGAGGATGAAGAAGAAGACGTCATTACCACCACGTTAAGAATTTTTTTTCTTTTCTTGTGCCCTTGGATTGGTTTTCTTAGGTTCTTTTTTTACTTTTGAGGAAGCAAATAAATTTATTATTTAAGCTATTTTTTGACATCAAAAGGTGGTTTATTGTTCTTCTGGATAATCGCCAATGAAGCTATTTTGAACAAAGCTGACTATTTTAAGATGGGTGGTGAGACTTCCAACACTCTATTAACACGTAATGATGATGACTGATGATGATTTGGTAATGATGACCATATCAAACCGAAACGAACAACCTTAAGAGTTCACAAGACACAAAAATAGGGAAACTGAATGTCAGATATGCAAAACCACCCAAATAGGAAGTAGTTGCATACTCTATGAGGAAGATACTTGGGCTAAAATATATTTTATGGTCTTCCTTTGATGAATCTTCTATGAATCTACAAGGAAAACGCTGAAAGCTCAAGAGGAAAGCTAAGAGATTGAAGAAGAAGAAAATACTTTCTTTGTTTCATAAGGTCAAATAGCACAAAGATTTTTTAAAAATATGTTTATGTAGAAAAAGATATACATGAAAATTGTTCAACCAATAAAAAAAATATAAAATGTAACTTGTTAAACAGTTTTTAATTTTTGATAAAATTTAATTTAACTAAAATTTTAAGACATCTTATATTTTTAAATATGAACTTTTTTTGAATTATCGGGAAGTTCAGACCGAAATTCTAAGAACACTTCCAACCATTAATACTCAAAAAATTTCTTAGCAATAAATTTTTAAAAAATAAAAAAAATTAGGAAAGAGACAAATAAAAGTATCTTAAAATCTGATAATAAAAAAAACATTCGATAGTAGACAATTATGCTGTTAGTTATCTCGTTTAGTTCATGTTAGTTTGTACAATTATTTGAAAAGTGAATTTACTGATTTATCATACTTTCCATAATTGTAGGTTTAATAAATGATTTAAGTGATAATTTATCATTATTTTAAGAATAACTAAAAAAATAATCTAATGATAATATTATAGTTAAAATATTTACTTTAGTAATAATAAAATATTATATATTTGTTTATATTATTTTTGGTTTAGTAGTATTAAACCGATTCTATTTTAATATATATATTTCACATTATATATAATTACCCATAAATTAAAAATGAATTTCATTAATTTTATAATCATCAGTATCTAAAAAATGTCTATTATGTTATCCAAAAATATTTTACATCATAAAATTTTAAAAATTAATATAGATCCATTTATATAGTTTTATGTATATATTAATGTTTTAAGGTTTATTATATGTAATAAAATATATTTTATCAAAATAAAAAATTATTGTATATAAAATTTCTAATATTTAGTTGATTAATAAATATTCCAAAAACATAAAAATAATTTATTCTAATGTTTTTAAATTTATAATATGTTTATTTACATTTTTGTAAAATTATTAGATCTGCAAATGAGGACAAAACATCTAGACCATTAATACAATGTTATACAGTCTTTATGTTTTTTTCTTTAGAAAATGTATTAAAAAGCTTTTTTTTTAGTATTGGCCTTCCACAGCGGCAAGCAGTAGCAGAGCAAAACGCAGAAGAAGAAAAACGTTAAAATATTTGTTTTCAGATCCAATAATTCAACGAAGAGTGCCACGTATGAAAAAACTTGGGACCAGATACGTGATTAGGTAAAAAAGGCCAGGTACGTTAATGTATAAAAAAGGCCAAGTACGTTTTGTCAGTGGCTCTCGTGGTATTTCCTTATCTAAAAGTAATTAATTTAATAAAAATGCAAATCGGACGGTTGAAAGAATCATATCAACGGTAGAAAATACGACACGTTATCGTTTCTGGATTGAGAAGATTCCAGTATAAATATAAGAACCTCTCTCTCTCTCTCAAGAGAAGAAGATATTTGAAGTTTGGATTTAAGCTTTTGGGAGAGGTATGGGATCAATTTGCGAATCTGTACCGAAGGTGAAGTCTTCGTCTGCGTCTACGACGGTAGTGGTGAACTCTATTCCACCGTTTCTAAGCAAGACTTACGACATGGTTGACGATCCATTGACCGACGAGGTGGTGTCCTGGAGCAGTGGGAACAACAGCTTCGTCGTGTGGAACGTGCCTGAGTTCGCGAAACAGTTTCTACCAAAGTACTTCAAGCACAACAACTTCTCCAGCTTTGTCAGGCAGCTCAACACTTACGTAAGCATCGATCGATCTATTGTGTTTGATGTCCCTGAGGAGTGTCTGTGTTAGATTTATTATTATTATTATTATTATTTTGTTTCCTAAGTGTCTGTAAGTTGGGATTGAAATGTTTATCTCATTTTCCAAAATGAATCTTGTTTAGGTCAAACAATACCATAAAGATAATACTATTACATAGCTTTCTTTCCTGTTCTTCTTTGCTTTTCTTACTTACCAAAAGGGTTCAACGAACTTTGCAGGCTTGTTTGGACATGTGCTCATATGTGTCTGAAGAGTTGGTTGCTTCAACAGTTCCATCTCTGCTCTAAGTCACAAATCAAAATTTTCTATCAGTTGTCTCACGTTAGCTTTTCCATTCGTTTGTATGTTTCTCTCCAGGTACATGTCAATAAACTAAGAACCATTTAGCTTTGTTGAACCATGGTATAGTTAGTTGCTGTAGTTAGGCACATCGGAGAGATTTTATTATATATTATACCCATCTCTTTGAATAATTGTTATTGAAGTTTTTTTAATGGGTTTAATGTTTATACTTCTATTTACAATCTAATCAAAGGAATTTGTTGTGGTTGATGTACTGATCCATTCATCATGCATCAGGGTTTCAGAAAAGTTGATCCAGAACGCTGGGAATTTGCAAATGAGGGATTTGTAAGAGGCCAAAAAAATTTGCTAAAGAGTATTATCCGGAGAAAACCTTCTCAGGTGCACCCTCAAAAGCAACCTCAAGTCCAGCACTCATCTGTTGGTGCTTGCGTTGAAGTGGGCAAGTTTGGACTCGAAGAAGAAGTGGAGAGACTCCAACGAGATAAGAACATCCTGATGCAAGAGCTTGTAAGGTTAAGACAGCAACAGCAAGTTACAGAACATCATCTTCAACATGTGGGGCAGAAAGTTCATGTGATGGAGCAGAGGCAGCAGCAAATGATGTCGTTTCTAGCAAAGGCTGTCCAGAGTCCAGGGTTCTTGAACCAATTTTCACAGCAGAGTAGTGAAGGGAACCAACACATCTCTGAGACTAACAAGAAGAGGAGGCTACCTGTTGAGGATCAGAAGAATAGTGGAAGTCACGGGGTTAATGATCTTAGTCGCCAGATTGTGAGGTATCAGTCATCGATGAACGAATCAGCAAACAGTGTGCTCCAACAGATACAAAGTATGAGTTGCTCACGTGACCATCATCACGACCCTTATTATGCTCAAGCTGATCCGCTAGCTCCAAGGCAAGGAGCAGCAGCAGCTTCTGGGAGCTCAAATTCGGATCTAGTTGGACGCGAGACAGATAATGGAGAGTGTTTGGATCCAATAATGGCTGTTTTGGATGAGTCAATGATATTAGGAAGTGATGGAGCCATAAATGAAGATTCATTGTGGGAGCAGTTCTTTGGTGAGAGCACAGGGATTGGCATGACAGATGAGCTAGTCTCAGGGTCAGTGGGAAAAGAGATGATAATGGATCAGCTAGGATTACAATCCAACCTGAGGAATGTGTTGAGCAACAATCAACAAATGAACCATCTTACTCAACAGATGGGACTTCTCACATCAGATGCGCTCAGGAAATGAAAAATCGCCACAAGTTCCATAATCTTTACTCTCAGGAGGTGAGCCATCTTTCTTTATTTGGGAGTTTAAAATATCCAAAAACACTTTCAAGAAACTTTTGTGCTAAATCTCTACTTGTTCTCGCAGCGTAAAAAAACGAGAGTTAAGACTGTGGAGTCACAGCAACAAAAGGATAATGAACAAAAGGAGGTTTTGTGTATCTATGTATTAAACTCTCGTTCTTGTCAATGTATGATAAAAAAATAAAATAAGAGAACTATGGCTTTGTGAACTTAGCATTTATATATGGGTAGTTGGTGCTTTTTACGAAGAACGATGATTAGAAAAAATTAGATGCACAATACACATGCAATGTTCATCTGTTATCTATCTATATAAACAACTGTAAACCGATCTTTTTGAATTATCAAAACTAATGAGATAATCAAAAATCAATATGTTCGTTCAAATCTAACTAAATTATAACCTGGAATTGACAAAGATATATGGAGCAAAAGTTAAAAAATTAACCTACATTATTTAACTAAGAAAAAAACAGAAAACAAAATGATTATTTTAGCAAAAAAATAAGGAAAAAAATAGTATCCCCAAAACAAATATGGACTTCTTTACTAAATAACCAAGAAAAAAAGAAACTAGATTTTGAGAGAGAGAGTAGAGAGATAGGAAGAGAAAGTAGGAAAAAGGGTGGATTTTTGGATAGTTAATAAATTATTGTTTTTTTTTTTTGAACAAAATTAAATTATTGTTTTTTGGTTTTTTTTGGGTCAAATTTGTTTTTTTTTTTGTTATTACGCCTAATTTCTCAACAAATATTGACTATCCAAAAAAATATATATATATATAATGTCAATATGAATAATTTATCCTCAAATTCACCTCTTGAGGCCCCACTCCGGGTTTTGGATGTCAACAAGTGAAAATGCCAAAACAACAAAGTTAGTGCTTTTAGCAGTGTTGTTAAATCCGGACCAAACCGGCGGTTAGACCGGATTTAACCGTGAATCGGATACCAAGCCGGGTTGGGTTAACGCTAAAACCCAACTAACATTGAACCGGTTAAAATTCATATTGAACCGTTAAAACTCTGGAACCGACGACCCAACGAACCGGCAAAACCCTGGTTCGTATAGAAAACAAAAAAGTTTAATAAAATAATTAGTTTAAAAAAAGGATTTGTGATAAACTGTAATTCATAAAGTATTGTCATATTTGACGTTTTTTTCCTTTTGAGTCTCTGACGTCTCTACAAGACTGCAATTCACAAGGTATTTTATACTTTTGTGTCTTTGATGTCTTTGTAAAACTTTTGCGATGTACTAAGAAATAAAAGAGAATTATCAATAAATATGATTTCCACCAAATTCAAACACAGAAAAACAATAACTGTCACAATGAAAATAAACAACCGTCGCAACTTTGTACTAATGTGTATAATTTTTTTTAAAAGTGATAAAAATTTGTAGTGATAAAAACCTAGAGAATAAACTTTAATTGTGTTTTTTTCTATTGATTTGGATTTGAACTATTAAGTTTTTTATTTTTGTTATTACATTTTAGTTTGCTATTTTCTAAAATATGCATATTATATACAAAATATAATTAAATTCAGTTTAATACATCAAACCCGATCGAACCAGGTCAAACCACATTGACCCATGACCCAAAAATTTTCCGGTTCGCTCGCCGGTCCGGTTTTAAAAACACTGGCTTTTAGAGTTGTTTAAGAAGAACAAAGGTTAGATAAATTAGTTGAACATATAATGTCTATGATCTCTGTCTGCAAAAACGTTTGAATTAACCGTAGTGGCGCTTGAGAGATTTAAAAAATCCAATAAGACGAATCCGGGTTCAAACCCTACCGACCACACGGATATGAGTTATTACTTTCGGCTCATTTGAATGCCCAGAAAAGGGTTTATTCGTGGGCTGTACCTCCACCCGGATGTTAGGCTTGTGTCATCATTAACTCGGATTTAACCCTTTTGTTCTTAAAAAAAGGGGCAATTTGCTGAATATTCATAGTAGGTCCATTAATAAAGAATATAGCCATTGCACAGTATTGCTTATTGGATGGGACAATTATACACCCGTTTTTCCGTTTCGCTCCCTGACCGCGCGTGACACATAAAATAGGTAAATGCATCTTACGTATTCCATTCTATTTACCTTTTTATGTAGTACAGTTTAACTGAAAATATTTAAATACAAGATTTGATCATCGGACACGTGCACATTTCTAAGGAGAGAGCTTCAATATTATGGATTTCAATATTGTTGACAGGCGAAGGTCACAACAAGGTCTTCTGTCATCGTCCAATATAAGCAATGTAGGAGAAAAGCGGGGTAGAAGAATGATGTGTTTGGGTCGTTGTAGGTGATATATTCTATATGCCGTTACATTATAGTCTAGTACACATCATATCTATTGGTTGCCCCATATACCCTAAACCCAAACCTTAAACCCAAATCATAAACCTTAAACCTAAATCCATATACCCTAAACCCAAATCCTAAACCCTAAATATAAACCCTAAACCCAAACCATATACTTTAAACACAAACCCTAAACTCAAACTCTAAACCTAAAATCTGAACTCTAAACCCATACCATAATTTGTTATATACTATTTACTAATATCATATAGTATAGGCAAAGACAAACAAACAAACAAACACAAATCCATATACCCTAAACCCAAATCCTAAACCCTAAACTCAAACCCTAAACCCCAAACCCAAACCATATACCCTAAACCCAAACCCTAAACCCCAAACCCAAACCATATACCCTAAACCCAAACCCTAAACCCCAAACCCAAACCATATACCTTAAACCCAAACTCTAAACCCAAATCCTATAGCGTAAACTCTATACCCTAAACCCAAATTCTAAACCCTAAACCCAAACCCTAAACCCCAAACCCAAACCATATACCCTAAACCCAAACCCGAAACCCAAACCATATACCCTAAACCCAAACCCTACAGCGTAAACTCTAAATCCAAATATCTATATACTCTAAACCCAAATTCTAAACCCTAAACCCAAATCCTAATCCCCAAACCCAAACCATATACCCTAAACCCAAACCCTAAACCCCAAACCCAAACCATATACCCTAAACCCAAACTCTAAACCCAAACCCTATAGCGTAAACTCTAAATCCAAATATTACTAAAAATGAAAATGTATGGGACCCATAAGCATTAGTTATCTAAACTGCGATTCCGCCAACATCTCATGCTGAAAATTTGAGAATTCTACTTTTACAATTTCAATCCACCTTAAATTGAAGTAGTTATTTATACTATACTATAGATAGTAAATAAATAGTATAGACTGAAACGGCAACTAGTTCTAAGGTTGAGAGAAAGAGAGAGAGAGAGCAACTAGTTCTAAGGTTGGGTTTCATCTGTTAAGTAACTATACTATACAAGATTCCAACATAGTATGGAATACTCGATACAACACATGAACGTGTTATACATAACTAACACATTATACTATACTATATAAATTAAATAGTATAGAGAACATGATACATAGAAACATCACAATGTAAATCGTTTATAGATTAAGAAAGAGTGACAGTGATGCCTCGCCGCGATAAAGGGGAAGGAGAGGAGGGGGCGGGGGGGGGGGGTGGGGGGGGGGTGGGGAGAGAGGTAGGAGAGCCGCGAAGGAGAGGAGGGGGAGGGGGAAGGAGTAGAAAACATTAAAAAATGTTTCTATACTATGTTTATAAAATAGAATAGTAGAATGCAACATGTACTGTTTATCTTCTCCGATGGTTTTGCGTATTCTCCGTTTCGTAATCAACATGTATCGAAAAGTAAGAAAGGTGTAAAGCCAACCAAATATACGAAAAAAAGTAATCATGTGATCAATTGTTTCATCTTATGATTAATCAGTTGTTGTTCAATCTCACCGGAACTAGCTTGATTTCCTTTGATAGAAAATTGGGATCCTTTCTAAAGTTTGTTGCCAAATCAAAGGCCTCTGTGATATCTGTGATGAGAAAAAAAAAAAAAAAGAAGAAGAAGCGCGTGTGCAAAATGATAAAGGATGAGGACAATTTTGTATATATTGTAGAAAATATATGGTATATCATAGCATATGCCTTATAATGGTTATATAGCTAGTTTTTTTCCAGTAATGGTTATGTCCCCTAATTCCCCTAAAAAAAACGTTTGAATCTAAATTTAATTTTTTTTTTTTTGTTATTGAACTATTATTACTTTTAAAAATTTTAAAATGAAAACACGTTGAAAATGATTGGTACATGGTTCAAATCATTAGTGGTCCAACAATGTGTGAGCAATCCGAATTTCTTACACGTTACAGAACATATTTAGAAGACATCTAATCTATTAAATAGAGACCTATTTTTATCTACTGTTAGAAGTTGTTATTAATTTTTGGACTCTTTCAAAATGTTACAATAATATCAATTGGTATTTATATAATACGCATTAGACTACTTAAATTAAACCAGCGGAGCATAGTCTAAACCAATGTCTCATTAAAGGTACATTCGGTTATCTACTAATAGAAGAACAATACTAAATAAATTTAGAGAAATTAGGATAGATATACACATTTCAAACTAATATTAAGAAACTACCCCATCCATGTTTTGTCACTGTGCAATTTTTGTTAATACCATTTTACCCCTATCCACTAGTGAAGCTACAAAATCCTATCAAAAGATACGATTTTATCCCAAGTACCTGTATACTGAAAAAAAAAATAGTAAAAGAGAAAAATATGGGAGACAGTGAAGAGAAAGATACGAGAGAAAAAACAAATGAAAGAAGGAAGAAAGAAAGAAGAAGTAGATAAGAAAGAAGATGGTATGAGCGGAGGTGAGGTGAGGGTGGGCGCGGCGGTGACAGTATACTCGGACGCGATGGTAAGCGCCACAGGCGGCAGAGCAATACGCTTCCAACGGTGACTCCTTCACTTCCTTTACAATCACCATCTCTGGCAACATGAACCCAAGATAACTTCATCAAGTTCCCGCACTGCATCAGATACATTTCTTGTCTTCTTCACGTTTGATGCAACCGTCACCGGAAGGTAAAGAACCCTGGCCTTTTGATTCAAATTACTTATTTAATGATTAATATCTTTGTGACTCATATCCTGCATTGTATTCAATGTTGATATCTTTTTCAAACGGGTGTTAACTGCTAATCATAGATTATGTATGTTAAGAAAATACTCTCGGCGTTAACAGTTTTTATTAGATGGCAAGTTGTATTGTAACAGTTAAAATTGTTACTAGGTGGCAACTGGTATTGTAACATGTTAACTTGTTTTATTATCTGGGAAGTTGTACTTTAACAGCTACGATTTCTACTTAGAGTTTAACCATGATATATATATATATATATACTGTTACATGTCCTATCGTGAAGGTGATGTAGAAATAAGTTTAGTAGAAATCATCACTTTGTCACTCTTCATCCTGCCTTTGTCACATGCATTCCTTGGTTTTATCAAAGTGAAGCTTCAAAGGTAAAAATCTCTCCGCCTGAAAATAGTCATCTATATGAACCCACGTGAATTATGTTTGTGTTATGTTATGTCCATGGAAGTATGTATTTTTGTGGACTTGTGCAGGAGGAAGAATAAAGAGAATGTGGGTGGACAAAATCACAACTATGCACGCATTTCCTAGTTAATAAAGAGGAAGAATATAAGTTATCGTTTATGACTGATGCTGGGATCATACTCGCTGGCGGAAAGAATGATTTGTTGAAAGCTACATCGGAAGAACATGGATGTCTCGCTAAGACACTAGATATACATGTGATTATCTGCTAAGTTTTATATTAGACACATTACTTATTTGTTATCCTTTAACATGTAATCATTTATAAAATACACTTCTCTAACACATATCTTACTGATTACTGTAACACTTAGTGGTGCTACAAAATGTTAACTACGAAATAAACTATTTGTTAAATTGTATATTTAGTCCCCATCAGTCATACGTAACTTCAGAAGAATAACTCCCAACAATACACAGACTCTAATGTTTGATGATATAATCAATGTTAGTGGTCTAAATATACTAGTAACCGTTAACAATATAAGTAAGCATATATTATCTTTTATTTGATATATTCTTATGTATGACCAAAGGCAACTGATATACCATATGTTAAATGATATATTTTCAGGTTAACACTTTGTAGTGTCTACTAAGTGATGTAGTAGTCACTAAAAAATGTGTTAGGAACAATTATTTTGTAAGGGAATCACATGTAAAGGAAATAACAAATAAATAGCGTGTACAATATAACTTAGCAAATAATAACATGAATAAGTTTACAAAAAAAAAAAATAATAATAACATGAATACATGATTAACTCTAAGGTTACCCAGATGCTTGCAGTCCACTTATGTTCTTAACATTCTAGTACATGTACCCCGTAAAATTTTAAGTTGCATGTTATCATATAGAGTTACTTTGCTACATGAAATGTGTAACTCCTTTCATATAATACACCTTAAGGAATCATGTTATCAGTTACATCCCGCCATATATACTATAACAAGCGGATATTCTTGTAGATTTTGACATCATATTATTGCCAGATTTCTCTCTGCTGACTAGCGCGAAATCCAATACAAATATGTGGAGGAGAAAACCTATGCACAGAGCTAGAAAAATAGTAGTCTGTGATAGTACAAGCAATCTTTTGGTGAATCTGAAATTGATCGAAAATGATCATACGTGTAACTAAATGAAGGGCAAACATGGTAGGACAGTAGAAATTATCTACAGTATTTTTAGTTTTAGAGCGTGTGGGGTATTTTGCCAATTTTGCATTCGATTTGGTATTTCCAACTAATTGTCTCATAAATTTATTCGTATACTAATCAATTTCATCGTACTAAACATTAAATTACGTGATGTCCGGTTAATACACTTTCGTACATTAATTTGAGCTTCTTCCTTTCTTTACATTTGTATCTCTTATATGCATCTAAACCAAAAAATCATTTTTTCTTCTGTTAAGACTTACATTAACCTGCCATTAAGAACACAATATTGTCAGCATGTACAATATTAAAAATCATAAATATATTAGATCCGATTCAGTCTACAAAAAAAAAAAAAAAATTAGATCCGATTCACAGGTTACATTACAAAATGCTATGACATTTGTTTATCATAGCACATTATATAATTCATACCATATATAATATTAGCTATAACTTATAGTTTGGATAACAATCGGTTCATTTATTTATATTGTATTTGGAATTTAAAATCTGTATATCTAATAATGATCTACGTACAATCATTTTATCAAATCTACACTAACGTGTGTTTCACACAATATATCATGTATAAACTTAATTTTGTTTTATTTATTTTCCTTAAACTGTTAGATTTGAAAAGTTAATTTGTAATTTTCAATATTTTCACTTATATTTTGAGTTCGATCAACTTCACATCTACATTTTTGAGATTTGATATCTTAACTTCTTATAACAGATCCTCTAAAATATGGAAATAAAAATATGCTATCTATCTTCTAACCAAAATATGTGTCTTACTCCTATCCAAATACATATCAAACATTTAAACAAAAACAATATCATTTGTTAGTAAACTATGTTTTAATGATTTGATCAAATTTTTGATCAAAGTACATATAAAACCTTTGTTCCATCTAAGCAAAAATATGATATTCTTATTCCTCTCCAAATATTATTTATTGGACAAGTAGTAGATCTTAAAAGGCTGTCAATTGATATTAGGTGGAATAAATGTGTCTAATATTTTTCAAACAAAATGTAACCTAAATAGCCCTAAGAATTGTGATATATATATATATTTATTTATTTTTTAAATTACAACTACGCATGTATATCTACATAAAATCTATATACTTTTCTGAAGCACAATTACACATGTAAATCTACATAGTTTTCTAAAGCACAATTAGGCATGTATATTTTCTATAATACACTTTAATAACTACAACTTTAAAAAATGTAAATAAACCCGGAATTAATAAATTAGATTAAACAAATTTATTTTGGTTAAAATTATTGTAAATTGTGTTTAATTGAACTAAATTATTTTTATAATATAATTTTAAAATAGAAGAAAACTAATATCACAATTTATCCCTAAGGGAAACCACTAAAGTAATAGGCAGGACAAAAACTCTGAATCCAAAAAACCGAACATAATCCTATCCTGAAAAAGTAGTATCGAATCTGAATATAAATTGGTTAAATATCTGCGTGGATTTCAAATTTTGATATTTAGAGAACCGAAACAAACCCGACTCAAACTAAAATACTTTGGATATCCGAATGTATCCAAAATATATTTATATACTTAAATGTATTAATTTTTTTAGGCTTAATATATAAAAATATCTAAAATATAAGATATTTTGGAATTCCCCAAGATATTTAAAAATATATAAAAATATTCAAAAATGTCTAAATTGCCAAAAATATTCAAAACACTGAAAGTATTTGAAATATCTATTGATGATATATCCAAACATATAAGTCAAACTAATTTATATGTTAAATTTAGGTATTTCAGCATATATTATTCAAATTTACATATAATATATTATTATATTTTTAGATTTTGAAAAATTTTAAGCATATATAAATTTTAAAAGGGTTGTCCAAACCTGAACCAAACCTATAAAGATCCAAATCGAACCCGACCCATAATTTATAAATACTCGAATTGAGTTGAAAATTTTAACCCCAAAACTGAGGAAACCTTAAGTAAACCAAAATGAGTATTTGAAGGCCTACCCCTACTACATATAAAAATTAAACATTACAAATTAATACTAGGTACAACAAATGTTATAATACAAATCAATATATACTTATAAAGATAATATATTATATAGATGTCAAAAAAAAATATTATATCCACATATTATATGACACAAAATAAAACTGAAATTTTCAAAATCGAATAATATAATCTGAATAACTTTAATGAAGATTTTACGAAACACTATCCGCGCACAGCGCGGGTTCTTATCTAGTTCAAATATTAAAAAAAAGTTGTCCAACGCACCAAGCTATTGCCACGAGATACACTGCACCAAATCTTTTTTGACCAAACAGTGAAACTCTATGGTAAATGGCGAGGCCATCTGTGGTTTACTGCGTTTTCCATTCTGAGCCTCAAGCAAATGAAGCAGCAACGAAAATGGAGCTAAGATGAGAAACCTTTTTAGAGACATTTGGCTTCAATTTCTTCAAGAGAGAGACCCTTTGTCTCAGGCACAATGAAGTAGATGAAAAAGAGGGACAGTACACATATCACTCCAAATCCGCAGAACAGGACTCCAGCTCCTAACAACTCCTGCAAACAAAAAAAAACAATACCAGGTGAGCTACAACCTCTAAAACTTGTTCTTGGTTCTAGAATCGTTACCTTCAGAGGTGGGAAAGCAAATGTTACAAGTGCGTTTGTGCCGAAATTCACAAGCACTGCTATGCTGATTCCTCTGCCTCTTAGTTTTAAGGGAAAAATCTCCGACATCATCAGCCAACTAATAGGGCCAAAGGATAACTGCAAGATTGATGGCAAATCTTTTGAGATCACAACTTAACGTAGCCAAGAATAAAGTTTGATGAGAAAAAAAGTTTTAACTTGATAGCAGCCCACATAGAGTAGCAATGCAGCCACAGCAACAGCTGGTACATTATTATAAAAGATGTAGTAGGACCCCAATAGGAACAATGAGAGCACCTGTTATACAAAATGGGTTAATTTTCTGAAACATTTAGGTTTGATGTCTTATAAAATCGACTGAAGAAGTCAGAAGACAAACCATGCCACTAACACCGCCAAGAAGTAAGGGTCTCCTTCCTAGTTTGTCAATCACTACAATAGCAACTCCAGTCATAACCAACTGCACCAGTAAAGGACCACGTTAAGTAAGTTTACAATGATAAAATGGTTTAAAATGTGTTAAAAATCATTCATACACTTATTAATACTTGTACATGAGATTGTACAAGAAAGCATATCAATCCTCTATATAATAATTCAAACTAGAAGGAAGAAAACGAATACCTTCAATAGACCGAGAAGAATTGAGATCCGAGTTGCATCAGTTGCAGCAGAGAAGCCAGCAGTCTAACATGTAATGTATGTTGGTACAAGGAAACAAGTTAGGGTTCCCTCCAAGTGAAACAAAATCCAACTTCAACAGAGATGAAAAGAGAACCTGTAGTATTGATGGTGCATAATAAAGCACACTTGGTTGTCCAGTTATCTGCCATTTGAAAAAAAAATATATATATACTTAGTGATTGTTCTTTTCTCCCAAGTACATTTGATGAACTGACTGCACCAACCTGTTGGAACAAGACTAATCCTCCTGCTATAGTGAGAGCTTTCAAGCATTTGCCTTGGAACAGTTCACCAATTGTAGCTTCTTTATCCTTACCCACTGAGGAAAGTTCAGCCAAAATCTCGTTTACTTGTTCAGCTGCTGAGTCAACTGAAGCAGACCCTCTAAGGCGGCAAAGAGACTTGATTGCAGCCTGTTGAAGTCTCTCCACATCTCCTTTTCCCTGGATAGAGCGCAGTAAAAGCCACCTAGGAGATGCTGGTAGCCAACACATTCCAATTCCCATAATAAGTGGTATAGGAATAACTGTTGCATACATGTAACGCCAACCAGAAACAACCGTAATCAAGAGGCTACCGATTCCATACCCTCCCTTCATAAAAATTACGTGTGTCAGCTTAGCTTGGTGGACAAAAAATATTTCAAAAAAGGAGAAACTGAGCAGTAGTTTTTCCCAAGTCCGGAGAAATGTGAGAACTTACAACCATCCCAAAGACGGTGGAGAATTCCTTTAGTGATAGCATACGTCCACGTATCCGACTAGGTGCAGTCTCAGCAATGTACATTGGAGCCGCATGCATTGTCTAAACATATAGAAACATATCAGCTTACAAGTTAAGAAGAATGCTAAAGAGTGTACTCCCAAGCTGCATGGATTCATACATATATATCTGGAAAATCACCCTGGAACACACAGGTTTTAGCAGGCAAACACTAAGAATCCATGACCAATCTTACCAGTCCAAGCCCGATGCCATAGACAACCCGTCCAATTATCAGGACAGGAAAGACAGGTGCTGTTGCAGTCACAATGGCTCCAACAAGATACAAGAATGCAGCAGTAATCAGCTCTTTTCTTCTTCCTTGAAAAAAAAATCAAACAAATTGAGTTTCTTTCAGCTTGTGACGCTGCTATGTAACAAAGACCAAAACCAAAAGTCTGAAGAAACAGACCTATAGTGTCGGCAACATTAAATGCCACAATGGATCCAATTAAGGCACCGTGGTGTGAGCAACTAGTCTGCACAAAATTGTAAGCAAAATTATTTTTCTTTCCACAAGAGAGGTCAGAGATCCTAATAGGAGGAAAAAAGAACAACATGTACGTAGAAGAAGCAAGAAAGGTGAAATATAGACTCACAATGATACCAACATCCACTGAAGACAAGTTGTACCATGAAATTCCACTTAGCGTAGGGGACTGTACAGAAGGCCAAAGAAAAGCAGAGTAATTAACAAACTGTGAACGTCTGAAGGGAACACAACGGCACTGCACGTGCAGGTGTGAACTATGAAATAGCTATCATGTAAGTGGGATATCTTCTAAATAATATATAAGCTTGGAGACAGCAGCTTAGAAAAATTCAAACGTAAGTACCTTAATAGCTATGCACTCTTTATTTTCAGACAAAAGGTTAAAGCCATTACTGTAATAGAAAGGGTTGCACAAGACGTTGCACCAATCTCATAGCCAAAAAGAAACGCTCCAAGAGCTGGGAAGAGAAACCTGAAATAAATGACTTGTTTGGTAAGCTTTAAGACAAATCTATATCATGTGCAAACCCAACATTTTGCTTTCTTTTTAGCAGAAACATTGGTAATAAACTATGAATTAGCAGTCTTTGTGGGACCGCACTTGGTATTAAACACATGAAAATGACAGAACTCACGGGGGAATGGCTGCAAGAACAGAGTAGTTTTCTTGGCTATGCTTCTGCTTTATCAGAGGTTCTTGTACTGAGCTAAGGCCACCTGAAGATGAATCACCAACCTACACAAGAACACCAATCTAAGATACAGGATTGATAATATGGTTATTCCAAACACAGGAAGGCTAAGGTCTAATCTCAAAAAAAGAGGTCTAATCTCATGCTTGATATTCCAAATCATGATTTCACCACGTTGCACACATTTACATGTAAGTTCAAATTATTTCTTCAATGCAGAAGAAGAAAGCCAACACCTAACGTAACCTCTACATTGCATTCGTAGGCCCTTAATTTTAGCCGAGAATAATCAAACAAACAATGACAGTCAGGTCCGTCTCAATCTTTTACTGGGTTATGTGCAATTAGAAGAGCAGTACATAAGATTTGTAAAAACGGACCCTAGTAAAAGACTTTAAACTCTAACTAAAATATTGCAAAAATAAAATAGACCCTGTACAAATGCACCTTGAGCACATGCCTAGAGACGGACAATGACGGCTCTTGGCATGTGCCAAAGGAGCAATAGCACATAGTCCACTTTTTTGACCAAAAATTTCCTAGGGTCTATTTTTGGAGAGAAAAAGTCCTCAAAAACCAACTGATTTACAGGGTCCATCGTACATATATATGAGCCGGGCCTGGAGACGAGCCTGATAGACCTTACATGTTCTTTCTTGTTTGCGGGTAATAACACAAGATCTCTTACCGTGATCGATAAAAAATAGTAAAAAAAAAAAGAATCAAACAAAACTCAAGACGATGTGCAAGAGAGAAGCGCCTTAACCTGTCCAACAGAAACGATTGATTGCTTCTGGGCATCAAACACCATGGCTGCGGTAGCTTGATATTGATTCCTGAGATACGTGAGCGTGGTTTGCTCAAGGAGACAGAGACTCAAGATCTCGGTCTCTATGTTTAATACAATTGACTTTGTCTGAATTTTGAGCTTAACGTGCGTTGAATACGCAGATGAGAGATATGTTGTGGAAGAAAGAGGGGGAAGTTAACTGCCAGTTCAAATCAGGAAGGTATTAGATAAAGTCATAAGATTAACAAGAGCACCATTAGGGCGGGCATCTGCAATGGGAGTACCTCAGTAGGTATTTTCCCACAAAAAAAATAAAATAAAATAAATAAATATATATATATATATATATATTGAAAAAGTTGGAAAGAGCCGTTTGTTTTGTCAGAATCTAGTAGTTGGCAAGATACTTTCAATTGTTAAAAAGAAAATAAAACATAGTTACATAATAAAAAGCTAATATTTTATTAGTTTTTGAGAAATCCAATAGTTTAACACCACTAAATATACCAACTTCTCTCAAAATAAATATATTAATATTTCAAGATAAAAGTAATTACAGTTTTCAAAAAAGAGATAAAGTAATTACACAATTAAAAGTTAATGTGTTAAAATATGTAGTGTTGTGTAGAAGTAGAACTAGTCTCCCAACGCAAATGAAAAGTCTCTTCCACAGAGACGTCACTTTCATTTCTTGCTTTTTTTTTTTCTTGTTTTCAAATTTTATATTAGTTTTTATGTTGAGATAATTTGGTAAAAAATACATTGTGAATGCACTAATATATATATCTTAATAATTTAATAGTTTTTATAATAGTTTTATGTCTCTTAACAATTTAATAATAATATGATTTTGTCATTATAATTAAATTAAATAAATATAAAGCAAAAAACAATAAAATGACATAATTAAGCCTCTTACCATTTGCCAGGAGTTTCTTTTTTTTTTGATATATCTCTTTTTTTATTTCTCTCTTATTTTTATAAAAGTATTACTATTTATATGTGAGAGACTCAGCAACAAACCATTACTGCTGGTGTTCTAAGTTTATATATATTTTTGTAGCACAAAAAAGAAGTTTATATCTATTTTTAGAGATAAGTTTAGACCTTATAGAGATATATATGTTGTTAGGTCAGACACGATAAGGTTGGACCCAACCTAACACACCTATTCATCTTTATCCAAAAGAAGGAAGATTTTCTCTGTTTCTCATCTCTCTTGGTCAACCTATTTAGCTTCCTATTAAACGTGCATTCTCTCTACTAATACTATTATTATTATATGGATTATCAAAAAAAAAATTCTCTATAAACTTGCTTTTCTGTGCTACCAATAACAAAAACATATATATATATATATATATATATATATATATATATATATATATGTTTTCTATCAAATTAGTGTTCTATTAACCTTGTTGTTATGTTTTAGTTTGTAAAGCCAATTGGGCAATCAAATTAGTTTTCTATTAACCTTGTTGTTATGCGCTTGTAACTATAAATAAATTGTCTTGTAAAGCCAGCCAGCAATGTGAACAGTATATAGTTTCATCTCTTGAAACAGAGCATCTACATGAATTTAAACAATGAGTATGGGAAAACCCTTTAGTCTTTGCAATGGACCTCTAGATCCTTGTTCAGCAAGTTACTTATGAAATCAAATAATGCTTCTCTCTTATAATTTACTTATCCTGCCTTCATTTATTTAAAATGATTGGAACATGGTTCAATCAGTGGTCCAACAATGTGTGAGGCATTTCTTACATTTTACAAAACATATTAAGAAAACGGTCAAATTTTAGAAGTTGTCCAACGCACCAAACTTTTGCCACGAGCTTCACTGCACCAATTCTTTTTGACCAAACAGTGAAACTCTATGGTAAATGGCGACGCCATCTGTGGTTACTGCGTTTTCCGTTCAGAGCCTCAAATGAAGCAGCAATTAAAATGGAGTTAAGATGAGAAACCTTTCTAGAGACATTTGGCTTCAATCTCTTCAAGAGTCAGACCCTTTGTCTCAGGCACAATGAAGTATATGAAGAAGAGAGACACTACACATATCACTCCAAATCCACAGAACAGAACTCCAGCTCCTAACAACTCCTGCAGATAAATAGGTGAGCTAAAACCTCTAAAACTTGAAGGAGTTTTCTTGGTTTTAGAATCTTTACCTTCATAGGTGAGAAAGCGAATGTCACAAGTGCGTTTGTGCCGAAATTTACAAGCACTGCTATGCTGATTCCTCGACCTCTTAGTTTTAAGGGAAATATCTCTGACATCATCAGCCAACTAATAGGGCCAAAGGATAACTGCAAGATTGATGGTAAATCTTTAGATCACAACTTAACGTTGCCAAAAATAAAGTTCGATGAGAAAAAAGTTTTAACCTGATAGCAGCCAACGTAGAGTAGCAATGCAGCCACAGCAACAGCTGGTACATTATTATAAAAGATGTAGTAGGACCCCAGGAGGAACAATGAGATCACCTGTTACACAATCAAAAATGCAAAAGAAGCTAAGTTTCCGAATCATTTAGGTCTTTTTATCTCATAAATTTGAATAGACTGAAGAAGTCAGAGGACAAACCATGCCACTAACACCGCCAAGAAGTAAGGGTCTCCTTCCAAGTTTGTCAATCACTACAATAGCAACTCCAGTCATAACCAACTGCAACAGTAAAGAACCACGTTAAGTCTTCCAAAAGGAAATGTACAACCTCCTCGGATGAAAACGAATACCTTCAGTAGACCGAGAAGAATTGAGATCCGAGTTGCATCAGTTGCAGCAGAGAAGCCAGCAGTCTAACATGTAATGTATATTGGTACAAGGAAACAAGTTAGGGTTCCCTCCAAGTGAAACAAAATCCAACTTCAACAGAGATGAAAAGAGAACCTGTAGTATTGATGGTGCATAATAAAGCACACTTGGTTGTCCAGTTATCTGCCATTTGAAAAATAAACAATACTTAGTTATTGTTCTTTTCTCCCAAGTACATTTGATGAACTGACTGCACCAACCTGTTGGAACAAGACTAAACCTCCTGCTATAGTGAGAGCTTTCAAGCACTTGCCTTGAAACAGTTCACCAATTGTAGCTTCTTTATCCTCACCCACAGAGGAAAGTTCAGCCAAAATCTCGTCTACCTGTTCAGCTGCTGTGTCAACTGCAACAGACCCTCTAAGGCGGCGCAGAGACTTGATTGCTGCCTCTTGAAGGCTCTCCATATCTCCTTTTCCCTGGAGAGAGCGCAGTAAAAGCCACCTAGGAGATGCTGGTAGCCAACACATTCCAATTGCCATAATAATTGGCACAGGAATCACTGTTGCGTACATGTAACGCCAACCAGAAATAACCGTAACCCACAAGTTACCGATTCCATATCCTCCCTTCACAAAAATTATGTGTATCAGTTTAGCTTGGTGGACAAAAAAAATTTTAAAACAGAGAAGTGACTCTAAATTTTCTGAAGTCCACAGAGCTGTGAGGAACTTATGTTAAGGAGGTCTAGGTGGACCGACGAGAAGATATTATGGACGTTCGGTTTGTTGAGTTCGGTTGGATAAGATAGATGAGAATATATGTTGTTGTATATTCTGTTTCCGATTTGGTGTTATCACCTTGTGTAGTTATCCAACTAATGTAACGAGTATATAAGTCTTGTGACTGTGAATAATAAGATAACAAGAACTCTTCACCATATCTCTTGTTTACATGGTATCAGAGCCACACGGCAAAATCAAAGAAATTTTTTAACAAGAGAGAAATATGAGTGCAGAAAAAACAGAAAAAACAGCGATCATGAGTTCATCGAGACCTGTTGGTGAAGATAGGCTGTCGCCATACTACCTTGCTCCCTCTGACAATCCAGGAACGTGTATTTCTCCTGTGATCTTGACGGGGGAGAATTATGCGGAGTGGTCTTCAGAGTTGGAGAACGCAATCAGAGCCAAACGAAAGATTGGTTTTATCAATGGTGGTTTGAAGTGTCCTGATGAGAAGGAGAATCCAGTGGAGACGGAGTTGTGGAAGACGGCGAACTCGATGATAGTGGGGTGGATAAGAGCATCGATCTCTCCCACCATACGTTCAACCGTTCCGTTCTCCCCTGATGCGTGCAAGATGTGGAGTGAGCTTAAAAGGCGCTTCTCCGTGGGAAGTGCGGTGCGTGTTCATCAACTCAAGTCGGAGTTGGCTTCGTGCAAACAAGAAGGTGCTAGCGTGATGGAGTACTTTGGGAAGCTGTCTAAGAAGTGGGAAGAGCTGCTGAGTTGCAAGCCTCTTCCGGTATGTACGTGTGCAGCAGCAGAGGTGTATGCTAAGGATTATGAAGAAGAGAAGGTACATCAGTTCTTGATGGGGCTCGATGATGCACGGTATGGCAATGTATGCACAAGTCTTATTGGGATGGAGACATTGCCTGATATCAACTCAGTGTATCAACGAGTAATCCGTGAAGAGAGTAGGATTGGAGCTTCACGACCCGAGCCTAAGGAAGCACCAGTTGGGTTTAACGCGACTGTAGGAGAGGAGCAAACGTCTGGTGCAGTAATGGCTGCTATGGCTCGAGATAGGAGATCGATCGTGTGCAGTCATTGTGGGAGAACGGGTCACGAGAAGAAGGAGTGTTGGCAACTCGTTGGGTTTCCGGAGTGGTTTAATGAACGAGGAGGAAGAGGTGGCAGAGGACGAGGACGAGGCAGAGGTAACAATCTCAAAGGGAATGCGGTGCAAGCTGCTACAGCCTCTGCTGGATCGAACCAAAGCTCTGGTGTTCCACCTTTCAGTGCCGAGCAATGGGCATCTCTTGCCTCACTTCTGGAGCGTCAAAAGCAGGCCCCGATACCGGACAAGTTGAATGGTACAGTGCAAACGGGTGAAGTTATTATAGACACGGGCGCATCGCATCACATGACAGGGGATATTACATTACTCTCTGAAGTTAGGAGTATGATACCCTGTCCTGTGAACTTTGCGGATGGTAGTTATGTTATGGCAACCAAGTGTGGTAGCCTGAAGTTGTCTGAGAAGCTTACCTTGTCTAATGTTCTTTATGTTCAAAATCTGAACTGTACATTGTTATCAGTTGCGAAGATGCTTCGGCAGACAGGTTGTCTGGCCATGTTTACTGATACTCTATGTGTTTTGCAGGACCGTTTTACGAGGACTCTGATTGGAGCCGGTGAAGTGAAAGATGGTGTTTATGTTTATCGAGATGTGACAGTTCGGAGAGGTCATCGAGTCAAGGCGTCAGAGGATCAGACTTTGTGGCATCGTCGGCTGGGGCATCCATCATTTGGTGTTTTGAGTTATTTGCCTTTTATTTCTGGTGTTAAAGATGTGTCGAATAAGTTTGGTGGATGTGATATTTGTTTTCAATCCAAACAAACAAGAGAGTTGTTTTCAGAAAGTTCTAATAAAAGCTTGGGCACATTTGATTTAATACATACTGATCTTTGGGGTCCATATCGTACACCGTCGTCTTGTGGTGCAGTGTACTTTCTCACAATCGTCGACGACTACTCTAGAGCAGTGTGGATACATCTTTTACTTGAGAAAAGTGAGGTGAAAACAGTTCTTCCGAACTTCATCTCTCTGGTGTCTCGACAGTTTGAAAGAAAAGTCAAGACGGTTAGGAGTGACAACGGTACGGAGTTTACATGCTTGTCAAAGTACTTTGCTGGAGAAGGGATACTACACCAGACATCGTGTGTGAACTCGCCTCAACAGAATGGAAGAGTGGAGAGAAAGCACCGCCATATCTTGAATGTCGCGAGATCACTTTTGTTTCAGGCGAGTCTGCCTGTTCGTTTTTGGGGAGAGAGCGTGTTGGCTGCGGCTCACCTCATCAACATGACGCCATCAAAAGTACTAAAGGGAAAGACACCATATGAGTGTTTGTATGGAAAGAAACCGAGGTATGAAGAAATCAAGCTGTTCGGGTGTCTGAGCTATGCACATCAAGCAAGAAGAGACAGAGACAAGTTTGGTGTAAGAAGTAGGAGGTGCATTTTTGTTGGATATCCGTTCGGTAAGAAGGGTTGGAAGCTGTATGACATGGAGAAAAAGGAGTTCTTTGTCTCTCGTGACGTGGCGTTTGATGAAACTGTCTTTCCTTACGCAGAGAAGATTGATACTGCAACTCCGGTGCCCTTGTTGGTCGGTTTAGAGAGCGATGATGAGAGTATCATAGACAGGGGGAGTGTTGAGACAGTCGGAGTTAATGAGAACGAGAGGAGTGCAAGCAAGGAGCCTGAGGTGGTTGAGATTACTCCTAGTAACGAAGTAACTGCAGAACCGAAAGTTGCAGAGGAAGTGTTGGGACGAGGACAGAGAAAACCGACACAGTCAGTTCGGCTTCGTGATTTTGTGCTCTACAATGCACAAAGCTCTACTGATAAACATAACACCATCCCACAAACCGAGTCTCCGGTCAAGTCATCGACTAATGGTCCAGGTAAAACACGTTATCCTATCCATGATTATGTTAGTGATGCTCTGTTTTCAGATGAACATCAAGCCTTCCTTGCGGCGGTGAGTGCTGGATTGATACCGAAAAACTATAAGGAAGCTTTCAAAGATAAGAAGTGGAGGAAGGCAGTGAAAGTAGAAGTAGATGCGTTGGAACTGAGCAGAACATGGGATGTGGTTGATTTGCCTCCAGGAAAGAAGGCTATTGGAAGTAAATGGGTGTTCACAATTAAGTATAACGCAGACGGGACGATCGAGAGGTACAAGGCTCGACTGGTTTGCTGTGGTAATCACCAAGTAGAGGGTGAAGACTATGAGGAAACCTTTGCACCAGTAGCCAAGATGGACACAGTGAGAACGCTTCTAGAGGTTGCTGCGGCAAGAAACTGGGAAGTGCATCAGATGGACGTCCATAATGCATTTTTACATGGAGAATTGGAAGAAGAAGTATTCATGAGACTGCCACCAGGATTTAGTTCGGATAATCCCAACAAAGTGTGCAGGCTGCGTAAATCTTTATACGGTTTGAAGCAAGCTCCTAGATGTTGGTTTGAGAAGTTGACAAAGGCTCTTATGGGGTTTGGTTTCGTGCAGTCGTATGAAGATTATTCCTTGTTTACTTACATCAAGGGTGATAAGAGTGTGCGAGTTCTCATCTATGTAGATGATTTGATTGTTGCGGGCAACGATCTTGATATGATGGTGAAGTTCAAGAAATACTTGAGTGACTGTTTTCATATGAAAGATTTGGGTAAAGCAAAGTATTTTCTTGGGATAGAGATAGCGAGAGGGCCACAAGGAATGTTCTTGTCTCAGCGTAAGTATTGTCTTGACATCATCAACGAGGTCGGGATGCTTGGAAGTAAACCAGTGAGTACACCGATGGAGTTGAATCATCGTTTGCTGGGAGATAAGAGTCCGTTGTGCGTTGATCCTATACGGTTCAGGAGACTAGTAGGGCGCCTAGTGTATCTAACTATAACGAGACCGGACCTATCGTATGCAGTTCATGTTCTTTCTCAGGTGATGCATGAACCAAGAGAGGCACACTGGGATGCGGTCTTGAGAGTCCTACGGTACCTGAAGGGAAGTCCTGGCCAGGGGATTATGTTGAGATCAGACAGTGATCTGAAGATACGAGCTTACTGTGACAGTGACTACAATTCTTGCCCGCTCACGAGGAGATCATTGTCAGCATATATGGTCTTGCTTGGGAACTCGCCTGTTGCTTGGAAAACGAAGAAGCAGGACACAGTATCACACTCATCTGCAGAAGCTGAATACCGTGCTATGTCGGATGCATTAAAGGAGCTGAAGTGGATGAAGCGTTTGTTGGAGGATCTTGGAGTTAAGCATGAGACACCAATGGAGTTATTTTGTGATAGTAAGGCTGCTATCTACATTGCAGCGAACCCGGTTTTCCATGAGCGGACGAAACACATAGAGAAAGATTGTCACAGTGTGAGGGATGCAGTGAAAGCCAAGCTTATTGTCACGGTTCATGTTCGGACTAACGAGCAACTAGCTGATATTTTGACAAAAGCATTGGGGTCTTCTTCATTCCATTACTTGTTGTCCAAGTTTGGAGTGTGTGATTTGCACTCTCCAACTTGAGGGGGAGTGTTAAGGAGGTCTAGGTGGACCGACGAGAAGATATTATGGACGTTCGGTTTGTTGAGTTCGGTTGGATAAGATAGATGAGAATATATGTTGTTGTATATTCTGTTTCCGATTTGGTGTTATCACCTTGTGTAGTTATCCAACTAATGTAACGAGTATATAAGTCTTGTGACTGTGAATAATAAGATAACAAGAACTCTTCACCATATCTCTTGTTTACAACTTACAACCATCCCAAAGACGGTGGAGAATTCCTTTAGCGATATCATACGTCCACGTATCTGGCTTGGTGCAGTCTCAGCAATGTACATTGGAGCCGCGTGCATTGTCTAAATACATGGGGAACATATCAGCTTACAAGTTAAAGAAGAATGCTAAAAAGTGTACTCCTGCATGGATTCATACATGCAGAAAAACAACTTAACCTAACGGTAAGATTAAAAAAAAAAAAATTCTTACCAGTCCAACCCCAATGCCATACACAACCCGTCCAATGATCAGGACAGGAAAGACAGGTGCTACTGCAGTAACAATGGCTCCAATAAGGTATAAGAATGCAGCAGTAATCAGCCCCTTTCTTCTTCCTTGAAAAAACAATAATCCAACAATTTGATTTCTTTCAGATGGAGACGCTGTTATATATGTAAACAAGATGAAGAAAGTCTAAAGAAACCAACCTATAATGTCGGCAATACTAAATGCCACAATGGATCCAATCAAGGCACCGTACAGTGAGCCACTAGTCTGCACAAAAAAATTGGAAAATATTTTATGCAAATTTATTTGCTTTTACCACAAGAAAGGTCATAGCTCCTATAGGGAGGAAAAAATAACAAAAAGTTGAAATATAGACTCACAATGATACCAACATCCACCGAAGACAATTTGTACCATGAGATTCCACTTAGCGTAGGAGACTGTAGTAAAAGGCAAAAAAAAAACAGAGTAATTAACAGAGTAGTTGTACAATGGCTTTGCAGGTCCAGGTGTGAACTATGAAACAATTTCATGTAAGTAGGAGTATCTTAGTCCAATATAATTTATATAAACAGCTATGCACAGTTTTACACAAGGGTTAAACCATTCATTACCTTAATAGAAATGGTCGAACAAGACGTGGCACCAATCTCATAACCAAAAAGAAAGGCTCCAAGAGCTGGGAAGAGAAACCTGCAATAAATGACTTGTTTAGTAAGCTTTAAGACAAGATCTATATCATGTGCAAACCCGACAGATTCCCCACGTGCGTTGTCTTTAGCGGAAAGATTGGTAATAAACTGTGAATTAGCAAATCTTTGTGGGACCACAGTTGGTATTAATGACAACCAACACACATGAAAATGACAGATAGAAAAACTCACGGGCGAATGGCTGCAAGAACAGAGTAGTTTTCTTGGCTATGCTTCTGCTTTATCAGAGGTTCTTGTATTGAGCTCATCCCAGCTGAAGATGAATCACCAACCTACGAAAGAACACCAATTTAAGATACAGGATTGATAATATATGGTTATTCCAAATCCAAATGGCTAACGTCTAATCTCATGCTTGATATTCAAATTAATTCTCCAATGCAGAGGAAAAAAAATGTCCAAACCCTAACCCTATATATTGCATTCATAAGCCTACAATTTGATCAGAAAAGAATCAAATCAAACAGCGACGGTCAAGACGTTCGCATAAGATCTTGCTGTGATTGATAAATGATTAGTCAAAAGAAAAGAAGAATCAAACATACAAACGTTAGTACACACATTTTTTTATCAGCGACCAAAGCTGAACAGATAAAAAAGGGAAGAGAGAATATCAAAAGACGATGTGTAAAAGAGAACCTGTCCAACAGAAACGATCGGGGTCTTCTCGGCATCAAACACCATGGCTGTGGTAGCCTGATATGGATCCCGAGATTTGTGAGTATGGTTTGTTCAAGCCTCAAAGGAGACAAAAACTTAAAGATCTCGGTCTCTACGTTTTAACAATTGACTTGTCTCAACGTGCGTTGAAATCGCAGAGAAGAGATAAATGGAGGAAGAGAGAGGGAAAGACAAATAGTATATGCCAGGGTGATCATAACTGTCAATTAAGGAGCATTTCAAATTAGGAAAGAGGATTTATTCTCTGTTTTTACGTTTCTGTTGGTCAACCAAATTTGATTTTTTTCCTATTTAACATGATTTCTATACTAATCCATCATACAATAGTAAATATTAAACTTGCTTTCTGTGCGGATAATACAAAGTACAAACATGTATGTATATTGTTTTGTAAAGCCAATTGCGCAATCATATTGATATTTT
This sequence comes from Raphanus sativus, assembly GCF_000801105.2. Taxonomy (NCBI): domain Eukaryota; kingdom Viridiplantae; phylum Streptophyta; class Magnoliopsida; order Brassicales; family Brassicaceae; genus Raphanus; species Raphanus sativus. The sequence continues at coordinate 39,518,736 of NC_079515.1, read as the reverse complement.
ATTAAACTTGCTTCATGTGCTGATAATAGAAAAATAATTACCTTGTAAAGCCAGCAAAGTGAGCAGTATAATTTAATCTGTTGATGAAAAAGATATATTTTTCTTTGTTTTAAAACAGAAATTATATATTTGGGTTTAAACATGGAGGATGGGGAAACCCTTTAATCTTTGCTATGGACTTCTAGATCCTTGTCCATCAAGTTACTTGTCTAATCAAATAAGACTTCAATATCTTTCACTAGATTTTGAAGGCCGTTACATAAAATTAGATTTGACTAAACTACTTTTCAAAATCATAATCCATAATCATGTACTCTCCTCTCCATAGGTGAAAGAAGCTTAAGTAACGCAATACGATTCTCAAAGAGATGGAAACAAAACAGCAAATCACTTGGAGAGATTCTCAAAGAGCTCAATATCTTATAGTAAATGGTAAATGTATATGCCTCACCTTCACCAGAGAAGTTCTTCTTATGCTCAATGCCATACCTTTTAGGTTTCTGACTCAATAGCTTCAAACAGAGAGAGAGAAACATTGAATTTTCTTTCAAGTTACGTATTAACTTATTGATTATAGCATATTTGAAATCGGTTGTATTTATTAACTCATCTCCAGTACTCGACCCATCTGTGTCTACCTGTTAGCAAGTGATTCCATGTTTCAGTGTAAAGGCATATTAACTGAACATTCTACTTGCTTTTTCCTTTACTTCTCTCACTCGGAGTCTGCTACCCTTGGTTCGATTTCAATGTCGAAACCTACTTGCTAAAACGTTCCGTTTCGATTTGTTGGGCTTGATGTTTTTACATGATTCAACTAGATTGATAGTTTCGTGGGCCAGTGGCTCGCCATGGCTTATGGCCTGCTTTGATAAATGTGAATAAACTGAAATCTTTTCAAATATATATCATAATTCACCATTCATATCAAACTTTATAATTCGTATGAATCTTCTCCCACAACATCATGCTATCATTTTTATATCTAAATTGATTAGGACTTTATATAGGGAGTATAATAGTATTTACTTATCCGTGTTTCCCAAAAACCGGTTGGTTAGTTTCAGCTCACTTTGGTTTTGGTTTAATTTAGTTTTCCAGGACGTTGCTTGAGATACAGTTTGTCTACTTCGAGATTTATTACAACATTACACATCAGAAAGTACAACAAACAGAAAGAGAGAAGAGAGATAGACTTAAACATGGTGAGTCTTGTCCGAGTCCTCGAGACTTGTGGGACGAAACCAAGCAGTCTCTTCTAGCACCGCCGAGTCTTGGCGAGCAGCCTCAGCTGCTGGGCTGTGCTCAGTTGTGGAAGGGCCAAAGACTCCGGTTTGAGGATGAGGAGACCAATATTTATCAGAATCTGGCTTTATGACATCATCAGGAACTGCACTTGCCTGCAATTCGTCCTCCACGTTCTTGTCATACCCCGAGGAGTAACTTCTGTTACAATAAAATTTCATATTTAAATTTATTATTTGATTGAAACAAAAGTATAATATTTAAACGAACTTTGTTTCTAACGAAATTAGTCGCACCACAACTTGGATATATATGTAAATAAAGTTTTGTTTCCTCAGTACTATTTTTGTAGTACAATAATGTTCAGTACTATTATCCTAGTGGGTGGGAGATTGTTGCTGGGTAGGTGAGGCATTGCCACCACAAAAATACACACAACAAGCAAAAAAGAAATGAATTCTTCTTATAAAGACGGGTCCATTTCATAAATTTGTTTTCTTTGGTCTTTGTATATCATTAAAGATAGAAAGTAATGTCAGAATATGTCATGGTCAGACATCTTCAAAGCTGTTGGTCCAATTCTTATCTTATCGTAATCTCACGATGTTAAAGTAACCAGCCACGTCGCGACTGTCCCAAAAATTATAACTAAGACTATGCTTTGAAATTGAATTTAAGAAAAAATGGAAAATTGCGGACAGAAAGAAATATAAAGAATCAAAGATGGAAAGTCATTAGGCTACAGTTAGAGTTATCTAACTTTTGTTTCAGTCAAGTGAAGGATTCAAAAAGTGGTGGTAAAATTCAAAAGGTTATAGAAGTCATGTGTCAGACGCTGAATCAGGATACATGCTTTGGTATTATCCGTTTAAGCCAAAAGGCATATGCCATATTTATCATGCACTGTACACTTGTACATTGCTTATGCTTTCTGTACGATTCTTTGTAGAAAAAGGTATAAAGATCTCTTTTCAAAAAGTTTGAAGGTTTTATACACTTGGACCAAAATCACATGATTCTTTTTCAGATCCATTTCGTGAAAACTAAGCAAATATGGTACTTAGAAAGAGAAAAAAGAGAAGGGTTCAAATATATGACAATGAAAATTATAAAATAAAAAAATTATTATATGACTGATCTGAATCCTTAGCAAATTCAGATATACTAAACTATCTGGATCTAGGATTACTGGAACAGTATCTTGAAGTTAACGAAGTTGAAGAGTGAAATATATAGACCAACGAATCAATTATAATAAACACAGAGAATTAGTCAAACACCAAACCTCTAATTTTTTTTTGCACGATCCTTCACCAGACCTCTGTTCTAATATGCTTGACGATTAAAAAAAAATAACTAGAATGTTTATATTAGTTTCACCAAAATCAAAATTTTATACTAATACACTGTTGAGAAAATGTAGTATTTTCTCATTTTCTGTCAGTAATGTTTATACATCTTTTAACTAATATGCAAGAAGAAACATCAAATAATATGCAAGAAGAAAAGTTTTCAAAGAGAGAGAAATAGAATGGTTGATACCTTGAAGTGATGGGAGCAGACGCGATGGCGCGTGGGACGACGGCGTCAACGAGGTGCTTCCTAAAGCCGGTGATCAATTGAAAGCTCTTTGATCTGGTTGCCATACAACTCAGTTTTTCCAAATCTTAGATGAGAACTTGTCCCTTTTGTGTGTGTCTGTGATAGTTAGTATGATGACTTAACACGGTTTAGTATTCTCTACGTATATAAATGGCTCTGAAAAGAGGATTAGGAGACAAAGCCCAGTCTGATCCGCGTGTCTCACCTACCAAACGTCGCCGTTTCAACTTCTCCTGACGCCGTTACTTGACAGATGGACGGTGGATGAATAAAGGCCTTCTCGGGCTTTAAAGAAACGGGCTATATTATCTTCAAAAAATTTGTAACTATTGGGCTGACATTAATCTTGGCCCATTTAAAGTCTTTCACATCTTATGAACAACGTGCACACGTGTTCTAAGTTCCTTAACCTCTCCCTCTCTGAAAATTCAAGCTGCGAAGAAGAGATTCAGATCTAACCTTTTGATCGATCAGTGAGAATGGCTCTCGAATGGGTTGTGCTAGGTTACGCCGCGGCGGCCGAAGCGATCATGGTGATCCTTCTGACGATGCCGGGGCTCGACGGACTCCGCAAGGGATTGGTCGCCGTCACGCGTAACCTCCTGAAACCGTTTCTGTCGATAGTCCCGTTCTGCCTCTTCCTGTTGATGGACATCTACTGGAAGTACGAGACGATGCCATCGTGCGACGGAGATTCCTGCACGCCGTCGGAGCACCTCCGTCACCAGAAATCGATGATGAAATCCCAGCGAAACGCGCTTCTCATCGCGGCGGCGCTCGTGTTCTACTGGATCCTCTTCTCTGTTACCAGTCTGGTTGTTAAGATCGAGCAGCTTAACCAGCGGATCGAGAGGCTCAACAACAAGGATTAATCGTCCTTCCTTCGAGTCTCTTTTTACTGTTTCTCTGTTTGAAACTGTTTACTGTTTGTTTTTTACTGATTAAAATTGAATTTTGATTTAACTCAGAATCTTCTATGCAAGACAAGCATTGATGACACATGAGTGATTCATTGATCCTATGTTACACTCTAGTCACTTTCATGCTAATTCTGTATAGGAAATAGAACACTTGGGATGCAGTTTTGGTAAAATCAGAGGATAGAACCTTCTTTTATTTGGTTTTGTTCTATGTGATTAACAGATACTTGATTAGATTATGAATCTTAGATTGGCCATTACTGAACAGTCGACATTCTTTACAAGATGATGGAATGGTGTAGAATAGACGAACCTTGACTGTTTTTGATAGATTTTAGGAATAACGTATATTGTGTATTGAACATCTTACGATTCATGTCCATTTCTTTTCTCTGTCCAAAAAAATAGAAAAGAAGATCTTAGGGAGAGTAACTTAACACATAACCATACTAGACCTGAGCAGGAATGCATATCTTATGTTTTAAAGATTTCATCAAACAGTTTTATCTTTTTGTGTTAGTGTTTATAACTTGAGAAGATGATTTGTGTAACATTAGCATAATGTTGTAGCATATATTTCTTATAAATAAACCGCTACAGGTGTGGTATTGCATATGTTAATTGACACACTTTATTTTATGTTTACTGCATTGCATTCTTAGTTGACTTCAGTTGATTCGATTCGCGTAGCTCATAATTTCATTATGTTTTTATATTTGGTTTGTAAATTGATCATGTGCTACGGGGCCGGTCTACGATCCATTTATAAATACCCAAAATAAAGTTTGTTTAATCTCAGTCATGGCCAAAAGTCTCTGAATCTGTTCAACGTAGTTCGGCACGTATCTCTAGGTTCATCACACTGAGATTCAGTGACCTCGTTGTTCGTGTCATCTGCTTTCACCGACCACGTTCATGCATCCAGTCTCCCCTCCATTTCTCAGTTCTTTCCATCTGTCACTATCGTCCACAACCATTCCACAAATATCATATCCCGACCAGAAAACTATTATATAACGACCGCCAAACCAGAACCCATGTTCATGGGCGTGATCATGTTACTTGAGAAACAGATTTCACAAGATAATGTTTTAATTAATTAGAACATTTCAGATAAAATATGCATTTATTAAACATATCAGACCAAAAATCTACCAATAATTAGAGTATGCTTAAGTTTATTAATTAATTTTAATTACGGCCTGACTACATATGTACAAGTTAATCATAATAATAATAAATTGTTTGTATAAAAAGCCACGGTTTCTGTTATCAAGTTTTCGATAAATTAGAAGCGGCTTTGAAGAAAAACATGCACTATCAAGAACAGATGGAGTCTCTTATCTTAGGTGAAGAACGCAGACGCGGAAATTGCGTTAGGGATGCAGACGCAGATGAAGGTTTTATAACTCCATCTTCTTTTCCAAACTCTCCTGACGATTTGGACCGTCGTGGTTCATCTTCTTTAAGGTAAGGTAGGGGCTTTTTTTGGTGTTCAAAAAAAAAAAGAGGTAGGGGCTTTTATTAGAAATTTAATAGTTTAGGGGTATAATACGAAACGTTTTATTTTCAGGGGGATTCAGTACTTATAATACTTGTGATTACCTGATATATGAAAATTATATTTTGATCTTGTTCTGAACTTTTTGTTTATTTTGAAATTTATCGCATATTTTAATGTTTTTGAAATTTTAACAACAGGAGAGGGCTGTCCAAACATTACAAAGGTAAATCACAGTCATTCACTTCGTTGTCGGAAGCGCTTACCGTAGAGGATCTCGCGAAGCCCGAGAATCCTTTCAACGCAAAGCTGAAGCAGCGACGGGAGAACCCTCACTGCCGACGGTTCTCCGGATGTGGCGGCGCATCAGAGCGAAACTTTGGCGGCCACGACGATTTCCTCACCCGAGATGACAGGCCGCCGCGACTTTCTGGTAACAGACCGCCTAGAGCCCAGACGCTCTCGGCTGCTCATTTATCGTCTTTGGTTACTCGAAGCTAAACCAAAACTTTTTTTAGATTATTCTCTCTAAAGGAACTAGGTTTCGTTTGGGACGATGTTTCTTGTAGCTTACGTTGTCTAAGTTGTATGTGAATGTATACATTATAAGTATTTTCATATTTTGACTCTTTTGATCGTATTGTAATTTTCTCTTTATTTTAGATTAGTTGCCTACACTAATCGTATCTTTTATAAACTGTTTAAGAAAAAGAACATCAATGTTTTATAATAAAAATGTAATCCAAAACATGAAATCATAGAAATAAACTAAAAACAAAACTATAAGTCCAAAATTTAACCCTCCATACACCAAAAAGTCAAAAAAATTATTCATGAACAGAGTTTGCATTAACTATTGATGTAAGAGCAAAACTGCTGGACGGAACTAGTAAATAAAGCATCGCTGAACTGTTTAAAAACAGCTTGTGTACAGTCTTCATCAACCTCAACAATGGCCTTGCAACACTCCGGTCCTATAGTAATCTGACGGTTGGAGAATGAACCAAATATCTCGGCCATGCAGGCCTCGCCGTCTCCTAGATCAGGGAAACACCTCCTAGCTAGCTCGCTGTTATTATCTCTAGCGATAATTCCACCAACTATAGAAGGGAGTGAAAATGGAAGAGAGAATGGAATCGGAAAGGGAAAGGGGAATAAGGAGAATGATGTTATGGTTTGAGGTGCAAGAGAGGATGAGAGAAGAAGAACGACTATGAGAGAAACTGATTTCATGATGATGATGATAATGATAATGCAAATATCAGTATGATGTATCAAACAAAATGCGAGAGGGGGTGGTTTTGATGATTGGATCTTGGTAAAGCCTTAAGATAGTTTTTAGGGTTCTGTATTTATAAGTGAGAAAAGAAATAAAAAAAATCTTAGATATGAAGATCTTTTTGTTGCACTAAAATATGAAAGAGATCTTTAAGTTGCATTATTACAGCGTTTTTAGAAATCATGCAGCAACAGAACTGTATGAATTTTACTCCAACGTTCACTTATTGCATGTCTTCAAATATCATGTAAAAAATTCAGATTATTAATCTACTAAAAAAAAGAAAGAGATCTTTCGGGTGCATTATTCTACCGTTTTTAGAAAACATCCACCAACAAAACTATATGAATTTTACTCCAACGTTTACCTATCGCATGCCTTCAAATATCATGTAAAAACTTAGATTATTGATCTATTTATTATGAGTTTATGACCATAGTCCATTGTGATGTACCCTTAGAGAGTAAGAGAAACACTTATTTATATCCCATTTGCATTAAAGTTTGAATTTGGCTATCAATTCAAATGGGCCTTGAAGCAACAATACCCTTGTATGGTGGAAACGTCGTGGCATTAGAGTCAGAAGTTCTCAACAGATTATCAAACCAAAAGTACGGTTTCTGGAAATTGTTTTGCATGATGATGGGACCTAAAAATAGGTATATGAAAAACTTTGGGGTCGCTTCACCAGATGTATATGTTTTTGGGTCGAGTACCAAAGACCAAAACGAGTTTGGACTCGGAATACCGGGCCAGTCCATCACAATGAAAATACTAATAATTATCCTTTATAAAATTTGAAGACTCATTCTTTTCTTCTTCTTTTTTGGTTAATTTGAAGACTCATTCAAAACCGAAGACCCTCACCTTTTGCATTTTTATGATCTGGTCTTCACCAAATGCATATAAGTGATGTAAATATATGACGCTGCGTCGTTGCATTATACTATAAATATGCATGTGTTTATGATATTCTTCATTGTTAATTTTCCAGGTCATTGTTAATTTTCCAAGTATTGAAATTAAAAGGCGTTTTCTATTAAAGTCATCATATTGATCATGTTGAACCCCAAACCTCTAGTTATGGTCTTCTCCATGTTCCTCGTCTTACAGTGTCTCACTTATCAAGCCAACTCCGGTTCACCCCTCGAAAACACCGAAACACCGGTTCAAGAATCTTGCGTTAGCTCTTGTGCTCAGCCACCACCACCGAAGAAGGTTTACTGCAGAAGGTCTTCATCACCGCCGCCTCCGTCTAAATACATGTATATAACTGGTGTACCAGGGGAACTGTACCGGACCGAACCTGATCAGTGGGGCTACTATTCTAGTGCAAACAAGAATACGATTAAGTCTCTTCTAGTTATAGTAATTGTGGGGTGGTTTGGTGCTATTATAAATGTGTGATAAAAATGCTATTAAGGGTGTCAAAGTCCGAACTAAATGAAATGTGCTATTCATATCATACTATTACAATGTATGTTCGAGTTATGGATTATATACACTAGTGTCTAAAGCTTTGGGTGTTTGGATGTTAATAAAAATGAATTTGGTGCTGCTGACTTTTGCTAAATTGACGACATTAGAACCACTATCAAATTAACAAGTCATATAAAATATGTTTACCAGATAATATTATCCTTATTTCATAAAAACAAACCCTATGTAGTATGTATAACATCAAATTAAAGGACGCTTAGTAATATAAACTGATAGAAAAAGGTGACCGTTAATGTAAGACCGAGTCACATTCTAATTTTGGTAACATCAGTTTCTCCTTAGATTGGCCTAATTTAAAGCATAGCCTCAGCTTCTTACGCTCAAGTCTCGTTATATAACTCATTACGATCATCTCCTTCCTCCGATACCAAAAGAACACAAACCTATAAACAATGGCTGACGCAACAGAAAGAGCTGAGCACGACCGTGTTTTCAAGAAATTTGATGCTAACGGAGATGGAAAAATATCTGCCTCCGAGCTTGGAGATGCTCTCAAGAACCTTGGCTCGGTCACACACGACGACATTAAGCGTATGATGGCCGAGATTGATACGGATGGTGATGGATACATATCGTATCAAGAATTTTCTGATTTCGCAAGTGCCAACCGTGGTCTCATGAAAGATGTGGCCAAGATTTTCTAAACGATATTATCAAATTTTATTTGAGAGATAATCATGTTTAATTTGTTTTCTTAATGACAATCATCTGATTAAGTATGTTTTTGTTATGTTTTTCTTTCATGTAATGGATTGTAATGATATAATTGAAAATTCTCGATTCTTTAAACGGTAAAAAGATTTGGTTCTAGACGATAGTAGTTTGTTTCACTGGTTTAGATTACGTTTTTATACTGTATCAAACAACATGTTCAACAAATCCGTCGTAGTCTAGCTGGTTAGGATACTCGGCTCTCACCCGAGAGACCCGGGTTCGAGTCCCGGCGACGGAGAAGTTTTTGAATTTTTATTTTACGTTCTAACATTTCAAGTCAATGAAGTCTTGTTAAGATTATACTCGCATGAATTGTGGTAAGGGTGATAATATAGTTTTTAGTAATACTTACATAATATGTGAACGAGACAAATTATATATTTTACATTCAAACCAAAGTAACATCACTTTCTCCTTGGATACATATTTGCCTTGAAAGGGGTTTTCATGACCATTGTGATGAACTGTTGCTTCTCAGACATATCAACCTCTTCACCTTCCACACATTTCCACTCAAACTTCCAAACCAAATTAGCGACATAGTATTCAAGGTGAAGCAGCGAAAGGCCGTAACCGGGACACATCCTTCGTCCCGCTCCAAACGGCATCATCTTGATCTCACGAGTACCGGTCATATCAAACCCATGCGCTTCCCCGTTCTCTAAAAATCGTTCAGGCTTGAACGTCAAAGGATCCTCCCATACCTTCGGGTCACGTCCCATTTCTCCTACCATGAAGTTTATAGTACCTAATAATCCCAACACAAATCAGATAACAACGATGATACAAAGAGCCTCTGAATTTTTTTTTTGAGTTAATATACATTGATATAACTCCTAAATTTATTTTATAAGAAAATATCGATAGTTCTTACTAAATTGCATTTGGCCTACCTATAGTGATAAGATTTGAAACATAGTTACTATACTAGTCCTACACATAAATAACGGTAAGTTACCTTGGCGGGGAACGAGGAAACCGCCCAAAACGGTGTCGTTAGTGACCTTATGGTAAGACAAGTAATGACCAGGAGGGTGTCTTCTCAAACTCTCCAAGATCACAGCTCTGAGATAACTCAGCTTCCCTAAATCCTCCTCTCTGATCTCCTCTCCTTCTTCTAAAACACTCTTCATCTCCTCGTACACCTTCCTCTGTATCTCCGGATACTTCACCATGACCGCCATGATCCACTGCATCGCCGTCGCAGTGGGGTCCGTCGCCGCGTTCAGAAACTCCGAGCAGAGGCTCACGATCTCCGACTCACTCAGCTTCCTCTTCTTCCCTTCGTCTTCCTCCGTCGGAATCTCGAGATTCAGCAGCGTGTCGACGTAGCAGAGAACATCTCCGGTTGTTTCTTTCCCCCTGGAGTTCACGAATTTGAGCAACACGCTCTCCTGAGACTTACGGAGTTCTAAAAACTCTCTCCACTTTCGCCGGAGCAAGAGCTTGGTGACGGTTGGGAAGATGTTGAGGACGCTGAACTTGGTGTAGCTTATGAGCATCTGGTACTGAGCCTCTTCGATCTCTCTGATCTCTTCTCTCTTCAGCTTCTCCCCGAAACACATCAGAGCCAGCAGACAGAACATAGCGTGTCGGAGATGATCCAAGGCGTCGGAGACAAAGCCTTTCTCTTTCTGCTCCGTTTCGAACAGATCGACGAGAATCTCAAGAGCCCATTTCCTCGACGGCCCATGGGCCTTGACGCGGGCCGGCTGGAGGATTTCGGAGGTGAGGTTCCGGCGGAGGGTTCGCCAGAGAGAGCCGTAGACGGAGGAGTGTATGTCGTGCTGGTTGCTCGTTATGACTCTTGTCGTGGGGAGAGCGAGAGGACGGTCGGAGAAAACGGCGCCGTTCTGGACGAGAGCTTCGTGGGCGAGTTTTCTGTCGGTGACCCATATGGAAGGTTTTGAGCCTACGTGGAGTGTTATGATTGGTCCGTGGCGTGAGGCTAAGTCGCGGAGAACGCCTTGGAAGTCGGAGAAGCTGTTTTTCTTGAGCCAGATGATGTTTCCGATCACAGGGAAACTAGGTGGGCCTGGTGGGAGTTTGTGGGGAGGTGAGAAGAATATGAGTTTGATGAAGATGAGAGAGATGGTGGTGAGGAAGATGATTGTGATGATCTCCATTGTTGCTTGCTTTCAAAGTGAACCTAAAAGAAGGTAAAGAGTTACTACTTATATAACGTATAAAGAAAAATTTATGAAACTAAATAACCATAGAGATTCGGTAAAAGATGTGTTATTTTCTGTGGCTGAGATTGTAGTCAAGTAGTCCTATGTTTCTTTAATGGGCCATCTTCATTTGAATTCATGTGTAATAATCACTATCGAACAGGTGTCTAGTCATTTCATCCTTGTTTACATTTTCTTGATTGTTGATTAAAATGATCGCATGACTTTTTGAAGTAGATATTTCTCTCAACTGTCCACGCAATATGTGGTCACTTCATTTAATAGAGTGGGATCATCGGAAAAGGAACACTCAGACATGCAGATATAACCAACAAAAGAGTTTGCATAATGGCTAAATTTTTGTCCATTAACGTTTTAGTTAAATGAAGATATATGCGGATAACAACAACAAAACTAGCCGAATAGAAGTGGAAGGAACTTTGACAAGTGACTAAGTGAGGAACGGTAAGTAACGTGTACGCTTCTGCTTCTTTTTTCTTGTCCGTTGCATTTGCGTGTAACAATTTCAGTTACTTTGGAAGTTTGTACCTTAAGTGTCTTCATGCAATTATTTGGCATGCATTTTCATTCTTATCAATTTACAATCGTTGATAACAATGTTTCAAGTTCCGGTTTAGAAAGGCCAACCCTAAACAAGTCTACTCACGACTAAAAGGTTGTGTTCTTGATCACATGAAAAGAATGCAACCACACTAATTATCCTTTTATCGGTCCACACCAGTTATTATGGTGACGATAACTAGTTGGTCGCTAGAAACTAGAAACATACAAGAGAGGCACGTGATATGTTATTCCTTGTTGGTCTCTAAAAGGATCTTGAGAGCACTCGTTGTGTCCACTTCCAATGGCTTAACACGTTTAAGTCTTCTACTGTTATGATATTTTCAACATTGGGTTTGACTAAGTAATGACCCTTTTGGAAGAGGTTTATGTGGTTGGCTCTTCTAAAAAAGGACACTCACATTTATTTGTATGGGTGAAAATGCAATCGTACATAAATCATATCTTTTGATCACACAGAGTTTCTTGAAGCTTTTTGGTTCCTTGACGTAAAGTGATTCCATCACATTATACAGCAATTTGGTGAAGACTCAAGCATCTCTGGAGATCTGTGGATTATAATAAACACATGAAACATTATTTTTTTTCTTAAGAAAAAAAGCAACTGAGAAAATGAGATATAAAGGAGGAGAGGGGGACTCACATTTGGCCTAGGCTTGCGAAATCAAACCCTGGATCCATCTCTTGAACAATATCATTAGGTGGTTGTCCGCACTCTTGCATCTTCTGCATGATCTCCATAATCTTAGTTGAATTGTTTGGTTCATCCTCGTAAACCGCATTGAGTTCTTTGATCAGTTTGTACTGTTGCGAATAGCGGTTATAGTCTTCTTTGCTTATACTGCCTTCGTTCTCTTCTAGCCATTTCGGATATCTTGCACCGATCTCCTTCATTGGTTCGTGGAGAATATCTTTCGACAGTAGCTGTTGCATCATCGTTTCCACTATTGATTCCAAGTCCTATGCAAAAACAAAAACAAGAGGAGATACAAAAGCAGAAACATTATCACCACAAACTAAAAGATTATTACTTTCAAGTTTTTCAGTTTCAGGGTGTTTTTTTGTTTTACCTGAGATCCAGCGAGACTCTCGAATTGCTTGAGAAAATCCTCAACCATAGCATCTTCATCACCAGAAGCTGACTGCTGCTGCTGCTTGGAAGAGATAGATTCCACAGTTTCTCTAGTTTGTTCCCTAAGCTTGTCGAGAGCTTCTGCGACATGATCCTGTTTCGAGACTTTCTGCTTTCCCTTGTTCTTGATTCTCATATCAGGTAACCCCATCCCAAGTCCTTGAACTCCACTCGGCAATGGAGACGGCTCTTCTTTCTTCTTCTTCTTCTCACTCCCCTCTTCGTCTTCACTATGGTTTCTACTACATCACATCCCCAACACAACAAATCAAACACAAGGGAAACCCCAAACATGTAAACAGAGCTATTCATAACCGAAACTAAGACGAAAGGTTGAGACTTTGGAGCTTAGAAACATATGAGAAAGACAAATTTCATGTCGAAGTAGTTAGATAAATGAATTCACTCAACCAAAGCATGTAAACAGAGCTATTAAGACATAAAAGGTCGAGACTTTGGAGTTTAGAAACAGAAAGAGTAATAAGATAAAAGGAGTAACCTTTGAGCAAGATTGAGATCTTTGAAGTCATCCAATGCACCTGAGACACAAAACCACACAGAGAATCAATACAGATCTCAAAGCAACAATCAGGAGAGATGGGCAGAGACATAATTGCATAGAATTCCAGGAAACGGCATATTGGTCGATGAATCACGAAAAACTTACTATCGAGAAGCTCGTCTAAGTCATCGGTGTGATTGCTCGCCATTTTCTTTCTTACAGCGTTTGGTCTCTGTGTGTGTGTAAGCAATTCGCAGATTGGGAACAGGAATCTCAGAAGATTGACAGATGAAGAAACCTTTTGGTTTTGCCTTGTTTAGAGTTAGACGGTGTGTGATGTCATTGATATGACGCTTCTTCAAGGTCTCGATCTAACGGCTGTAATCACTTTATAAATTAAATGTCTCGATCCAACGGATGCTATCACTTCTCACATTTTAATTGTTTTCCGACAGCTACCGAGTTAGGTTCTGAGGCCCATAAAGTGTTTTGCAACACGAATGCCTCAAGTTATCAAAGTGGGCTAGAGGCTATGATAAAAGCTCATCAAGCGTTTTACATAAAAGGGTAGAATGGTTTTACCGGTATAAGATTACCAACCGTATAAATTTGTCTAACTAACCAACACAGTAAAAGCCAATTCGCATTTTGACTTTTTATAACTAAAATTCAAATTTTCCTAATCGTAAATCTTCTTTTTATCAACTCGGTAAACGGTAATTCCTTGCTCTGCCGTAACTCCGCGCCAGAAAATTAGAAATTCCTCCAGCAGCTTGATTCGCCGCCGAAACTGACGGCGGAGGCGTCTTCTCTCCTTCCCCATCTTCTACACGCCGAGAGGTTCCTACTACACCCCCCGATTCTTCATCCTCTTCGATCTCCCGGAGTATATCCGCGATCAATACCACGTCACCTGAGTTCCGATTCACTTGATGCTCTCCGCCTCTAGTTCCCCGAAGTTCCGGTGGTTTCGGCGTCGATCCACCGTTCATGTTAGCAACAACAACCGTCTCATCCCGAGATCCGGTTTCCAGATCTAAGTTAACGACGACGGAATCGATCGAAACCGATTGAATCTCTGCAGACTCCGTGGCGATCGATTGATTGGATTCGACGGCGTTAGTGACGACGGTTACGCTGATCCCGGCGCGACAGAGAGGACAGTTAGAGTGAGATTTCAACCAAGTATCAATACAAGGCACGTGAAACGCGTGGCTGCATTTAGGTAGCAATCTCAATCTCTCCTCCTCCTCGAACTCGCTCAAGCACACAGCGCAATCCGAAGATTCCACGAATCCATCTCCCTTTCTGTATCTGTAAACCTCTATCGATTTAATCAGACTCTCATCGACTCCACCTCCGTTCGGATTCGAAGCTCCGTTGTTTCCCTGCCGCCAAGTGTCGGTGGTGACGGAGGAAGAGATGACAGCTCCTGAGGTTGTGGAGGAGCGGTGGCAGTGCTTGGAGATGAGTGTGTAGTATGTGACGAGGATGAAGGCGCTAGCGAGGATTCCGATGAGAGCGATGAGGAGAGGAGAGAAGTCGGAGGAGGAGGAGGAGGAGTCTTCGTCGTCGAGGAAGAAGGAGGGAGGAGGAGGGAAGATGATGTAACACCATTGAGGGCAGTAGACGCTGCATACTCCTTGTGAGCAGTCTCTGTATGAATCGTATTGATCCCATGGATTAGGGTTTCCTGTTGAACCCATTGATGGTGTTGGAGAAGAGGGAGAGAGATGGAGGAGGAGGAGGAGGAAGAAGAGCGGTGAAGTTAAATATCATTAAAGGGACAAATGATTAAATTAAGTGACCCATGTTTATGATAGCTTTATATGATGGTAATACTAAATTACTAATTTAGTTAATTAACTGAATATTCTTCTTATCAAATCTAGAAGAAATAACTAAAGGTGCATAATTTGCTTTATTTGTTTCTTCTTTAACTTTTTCTCTTATGCTTACATTTTTAGATCCTAATTGTTATATCTTTTTGTAAACAAACAATGCTTACCTTGAGAAATGGGTTTAGTGATTAAGCACTGATTACCTTATATCATACGGTCCTCTTTATATGCTAAAAGCAGTAAATGTTTGATTTTATTTATTTTGAGTAAACAAAACGTTAGTGTTTTACCAGAAAAAGAAGATAGGGTTAAGTCTTATTCAAGGCATATTAACTGACGGTTGGTGAAGTGTTGACGAAGGTGGAATACTCTGAACATGGGCCGCATGGATGACAAAGTTATCCACGTATCTATAGTTTTGTGGTCAGAAAAAATACAGTACAGTTATATCGTGTGTATACGAAAGTATCAACGTAGCATGTCGTAGTATAAAACACAATTACGTTTGCCTTATACATGAATCTTTGCAAACTGTTGCAGAACTATTCTATAAATATTATTCGTGGGACGAACTTGATTGATAAGAACTCTCCACCATTTGCCTTATACAAACTGTATATGAACTGAATGTCACCATCTGTTAAAAATTTTACAAATACTGTATGTTTTTTTTTACCTTAAGAAAAAGAAACAGAGAACTAAGCGACAAAAATAACATACGAAACAATAGTTTATAGCAATTATTGCTCAATAATTAAAAACATAAAATCACAAAATTGAAGGAATCGAGGATGGATCTGTTCTGTAGTCAGTAGTCACACTAACTTCAAACTCGTCCTTTTCTGCGTTCGTCCAGTGCCTGCCTCACGAGAACACAAGTTTATTATATTATATCATGACCAACATGAAATAAGATACTGATTCTCAAATACATACCTTGCTCTGAAGCATTCTCATCGTCAAGACTAGCGTGTCACGCATGCTGATACGCAAAAAAAAATCATAAACCTTTTGGAATTGAGGTTAAAAATGAAAAGCTAAAAAGAAAGAAATATGTTATTTACGTACCGAACGTTGAGAGTGCTAATAGGATGTGAAGATCCATCATAACTTATCAGAACAAACTGTGTCGACTCTCCACACGGTACTTTTATCTGCAATTTGTTTGCATGATACGTTGTTAACAACCAAAAAAAAGTTTTTAAGTCTGTTTAAATTTCAATGTGAAGAGATGTGTTTTTTTTTACCAGGAGCTCCTTTGAGTATTTCTCTGAGATCACCACAGCTTCACCGTTATTGGTTTTAATCTGGTAACTAGACCTCTTCAGAATAACAGTCGCAGGCTCCCAACTCTCTGTTGAATCCATCTATACAAAAAAAAAACAGAACTCAGTTATTAAATCCACAGCTTGAGTTAAAAAAATCCAAGACAGTGGATTCAAGCTTTTACCAGGAGCTGCACATTGAAGCTTGCTTGACCTCGAGATATATACGTGTCGATTTCTGTTTGCATCTCTGCATCTGTTACAAAAAGCAAAAACAAAAAAAAAACATTTTCAGCAATCACTACAGCAAAAACTGTGTCTGCTTCTTTCTGTTGAATACATTACCACATCTAATCTTGTTTTGATCATTAGCAAACAGCCTCACTAATTCACCCTGCACAATCAAAAATATAAAAATCTAAGACAACTGAATCAAAACACATACTATCAATATTGGTGTTTTACCTGACGGCCTTGATCATCCATTGGAATACACTCAACAGCAATCAGTTTGTCTACATCATCCGCGGTTACTATATACTCTGGATGTGTGGCTCCTGAATAGTTTTAAACACATAGTTCAGTCTCTGAGTAGCTGAGTAAGACAAATAAATCAAAATCTTTACCCTCAATGTATTGTCTTGTGCCATCTTCGAGATGCCTAACCCACTTTTATTCAAGAAGAAACAAACATTAACTCCTGATGTTTGTTTTCAAACACTCTTATTAAAAAAAAGACTTTTACCTGAAACATACAGAGAGTGGTTCCTCTCACTGGAAACCCGCAACCAAGAACTTTCTCTCCAGGTATTGCTTCTCCAATAATCTGAAATCCATCTATTCCAGGTCCATCTGTCTCCAAAAAAAAAAATCAGATTAAGATCTCTAACATGAGAAGAGTGTTAAAGAGTGTTGTTTCAGAAACCTTCATAAACATGAGAAGCGTATTCTTCATTCCTGTTAAAAGGATCAAACATGGAAGAACTCTCAGCTTTCTCTTCTCTCTCTCTGATCATTTCCTTCCCCGCCACACTACTCAGAGGATATCCAAAACTTTCCCTACAACAATAGAGATTATATATACTCTGGTTAGAAGCCGATGGAACAGGTTCTAAAAAGTGAGAAATGATACCATACCTTTTCGGCTGCTGTGATCCACCACCAATCTGATTATGAAACCTCAAAGATTCAGTGTCTTGAGTAAGGTTCTGATACGGGTTTCTAGTAACATTGTCCATTGGTGGCAATAGCTGTTCATTGATCTGGTAATCATTATTAGTACCATGATCCTGCAACAAAGGTTTTGGTATATGAAACAGAACACAAAGTAAGAAGATATCAAATGGTTTTAGGAAAAAGTCCTAAGAAACCATTGATCTGGTAATCATTATTAGTACCATGATCTGAGACTACCGTGGATCCATAAGAAGCTTGACCTTTCGAGATTCTGGGATCATGTTGGTTGTCTTTACTAGTAAACTCTGTTCCTGATGACATTTCCCTAATCCTATCCTGCTATTTTTTTAAAAAACTCGTCACGACAAGTTCAAAATAAACCCATTCCTGCAGATGGTCTAAAAGGAGAGATGCAGACAACAATACACTTACATTGCAAACTTTAATCTTCCATTGCAGCTGATCATGCAAGTGCTACATAGGAAGAAAAATTTACACATTAAGATGGTTCAGTGTAACAATCTGAAGAAAGAAGTAGTGAAAGAAACTACCTTTATACCGGTGGATATAGCAGTAGCATTAGCAACACGAGGCCAAACACCATACTCAGCTAATAAACCAAGTAAGGACGTCATGAAAATGTACCTCTCGTCTTCTGTAACCTGAAGATACAAAGTGAGTGAAGTAATAAAGAAAAAGAAGGCATTAATGAAGTTAGAGTTACCTTTAAATCATGTGCCAGCTTCAAGTTTTCTTCAAGATCACCTTTTCGACGAGCCAGTTCATTCAACGCCGATGTAACAGATTCGTTTTGCTTCTCATCAATAGCCTGAAGGAACAAGAACCAGATTTTAGTCAAAGATGAACACTTTCAATCACTTTTCAATAAAAAGAAAAGACAAACCACTCTGAGATCAGCACATTTTCTCTCTAACCCACACTTCTCATTCAGCAGCTGCATATCCTGTTAACCAAAGATGCAATTCACTTTCTCTGATTTGAAAGATTCATGATGTTATTATTATTAATAACATACCTTCAAACAAGCAGCAGCAATCTGTTCCTGGAGATTATGAATCTCTTCCTCCTGTGATCTCACTCTTGAGTAAAGTGCCTGCTTTTTTTTTTCAAAAAGCTCAATCAATAATAAAAGAGTTCTAAAAAAGTGAGATAAGAGAATGAATCAGTACCATTTCCTCAGGATCTTGAATTGACTTTGAATTATTATTATTCTCTTCTAGCTTCCTAGAAGCACTAGTTTCTTTCTCAGTCTCATGCCTAATATAATATTAGAGAGAGAGATACGATACATACACAGATCGAGATTAATCACTAAACAACTGGTTAATAATCAATCAAAAACGATTCTGTTTTTTTTTTAAGACAGAACAATACACATACCTTTTGGTTGGATCAGAACTTCGATCTTGTTTGAAGCTCGGATTCAAGGACATCGGATTTGGTGTTTTGCTTTTTTTCTCTCTATCTATATCTCAAGAACCCAACTATCATCAACTGCTAATTTTCATATCCACAAACAATTTTTTAAAAGCCCCTCAAACTAATCAATTTTTACACGATAACCCACGAACTACGGAAAATGGTTCATACAACCTCGCCCTGATTATATAAATCTATTTACACAAATTTAAAACACCGATAGGAAGCAATCCAAGCTGAGATTCTTTAGTTCCAACCTGGAAAAATTCTAGAATAACATGAATGATGATAGAAGAAAGTTTTATAGTAGTATACTAACTATAAAAAGTAGCTTTAGCTCAATTTTTTTTTTTTTAATAATTTGAAATGCTCATTCTATACTTTGTCTTATAAAGTGGGAAGAACATGACTTGAGAAACTTCTCATTCAATTCCAACAGAAAGTCTTTTAGTTGACTTTTAGTTTTCATTGGAGACATGGGTCTGAAAATCTGTTGCGTCAATTCCATGGAAAAGTCTATACTTGACTTTGATTCATAACTATACCACCTAACCATTTCTGAAACCATGGAAACTGCACGACGTGCTGGTTAGAAAAAAAGAGAAGGAAATTAGCACAAAAAAGATAACTTCAAAATGAAATATCCCTAATTTATTGTATTTTTAGAAGTTTTTCCCTAAAGAAGAAAGTACATTGGAACATGACTAGAATACTAATATATCAAAATTGGAATATAATTAGTATAGTACAACAAAGAAAACTAAAATTTACTATATTTCCTCTATATATTAAAATGTTTAAAGTGTTCACACATTTTAAGAAAAAATAAATATTTATTTTTATTTGTTACTTTGGTTTTATTTTAATTAATTTGGAGAAAATAAAGATTTTTCTAAGAAATTTAATATATTTCACCAACCATTCCTGGCCCGAACCAGCCAGCCCATTATAGGTTTAGTGGCCCAACTTTAAAAAAAAAATACAAAATCGATTGCACATTTCATTGGTCAAACTAACTAGTCTAAACCGCTCGGTACAAAATTTCAATTATCCGAAAAAGCCGATTCGCCGATCTAGAGAAGACGACGACAAACAACAACTCGATCGCATTATAGGAACAGCGAACAGTCCTCCCTCACCGTAGAGTCACCGCTTCGTCGTGACCTACAAGGCTTCTCAGAAAATGTCACAGCTAATCAGCGGAAACAACATCCCGCTGAGTGAAGTCTACTGGTCTCTCGTCAACAAAGCCGACAAAAAATTCTCCAAGATCAGAGACTTGCCTTTCTACGAACGCAGCAGGTACTAGATCGTTGCTTACATACGCAATTGTGGATTAGAGAGAGTTGCTGGAGAATCGAATCGACGCTCGACACGTGTTTATTTATGTTTAAATGTGTTTCCACAGGTATGAAAACTATTTCTTCAAGGTGTTCAAAGTGTACACACAGCTATGGAAGTTTCAGCAAGAGAATCGCCAGAAGCTCGTGGAATCTGGACTCAAGAGATGGGAGATTGGAGAGATCGCTTCTCGAATCGCGCAGCTTTACTACGGGCATTACATGCGTACGAGCGATGCTGGTTACTTGGCCGAGTCCTATGTCTTCTACGAAGCGATTCTGACTAGAGAGTATTTTAAAGATGGATTGTTTCAGGATCTCAATATTGCGAACAAGCAGCTTCGGTTTCTTGCTAGGTTTCTTATGGTTTGTTTGGTGTTAGGCCGTAGAGAGATGGTGCATCAACTCGTTGAGCAGTTTAGACGGTTGATTGATGAGTGCAAGAGGACGTTCCAGGTTTTGTTTCTCTTCATGAGCTTTAGAGTTGTTGTTTTAATGGACCAATGATGACACTTTCTGTAGTAGCAGTTTGTTTGCCTTATAAGGGAAGATGGTTAGACTGTATTGGTTTTTGTTACCTTCTGTCAAGTTATCTTTGGTGTTTTATATTGGCATTTCACACATGCATGCTATTGATTATACCTCAATAGTAGTCCTTAAGTGTTTTCTTATTGGCATTTCACATTGCTAGAATCAAAGACAGAAGTTTCTTCTTTGCTAAAACTTTAATTTGTAGTGGTTCAAAAATAGTGTAGTGCAGCATGAATTTGAATCGAGGTATAATCATAGCTTGTACATGGAGTGATAGAATATCATAAAGATCTAAGGAAAATATGTGGTTAGCTCTGGTTGACGTAATCGTCTATGCTACTTGATATATATAGTGAGCTAAGATGCTTCTCGAATGTCAAAGTTAGATGTCATCTTTTCTCGTGCATCTCTGTTGACTAGTTTCTGTTATACAAACATCTTTTTATGTTTTTCAGGAAACTGATTTTAAAGAATGGAAGGTGGTGGCGCAGGAGATAGTTAGATTTCTGAAATCTGACACTGCTTTCATGAACATCAGGCCTCTAAGATACAGTCTTGTTCTGGATCCTAATCTGGATGCTAGTACACCTCGTGCGAGTAGGTCTTTAAGGCTGACGGATGCAATCTTGAGCAGTTATCACTACAATGAGGTAGCGTTTTACTTGTTCATGTTTTGTTTTGAATGTCTAAATGATTTTCTTACCCTCTAAAATTTGAAATATTTCTGTGTGATTACCCCCAGGTCAAGTATTCAGAGCTCACGCTTGATTCGTTCAGGATGCTTCAATGCTTAGAGTGGGAACCGAGCGGTTCTTTATATCAATCAGCTGGTCCTAAAATGGGTCCGAATGCTCCCACCGGAGCTTCTCGCATAACTGATCCTACTTTGCCGCCTAACCCTCGCAAAGCTGTCCTCTATCGTCCATCCATTACACATTTCTTGGCTGTAGGCGACTTTACTTTTGTGATTTTTTCTCTTCCACAAATTAGATCTGCGATTTTTGCGGATATAACTGAGACCTTGTTTTATCTTGATAGCTTTTGGCAACCATTTGTGAGGAGCTTCCTTCTAATGGTGTACTTTTAATATATCTCTCTGCTTCTGGTAATGTTTGTATTATGTTTCTTCTGGTTAATATATCAAGTTTTTAGCTTCTAACATGTTTACCTTTTCATTCAGGAAAGACTGGACAGAGTTCATTACCTCCTTTGGGTGCTAGAAGTGTAACTAGTGTTGACGAGAATATTTTGAGAGACTTCGAGTCTCATGCAATCAAACAAGACGGAGACCCATCACTTCAAATAAAGGCATCTGGTGAAAGACCTGCTCAGTCTTTAAGGCAAATCAGTGAGGACACAGTGGAGCATGGTTTGTCTTTTGGCAGTCACGGACTCACAGGTATGCACTCCAGAAACCCTGAAGCTTTCATGTAAACATACATATGATATTATCACATTAGGAGATATGCACGTGGGAGGTTATTACATAAAATGTCCTCTATAAATAGTGAGAGATATCAATTGTTAATATTCGAATATCTCGTGGAGGGCTGAAACCACTTACAAAATTCTTGGAAAAACTTGAACCATTGTGTGATCAATCGAACTAGAGATTCTGGACTCTTTTCATGGTAAGTCTCTTAAATTTATATGGCATCTGTCTTTCCCCCAGGACCAAGCTGCATCTATCCTTCTGATTTAGTTCCATTCACAAGGAAACCTCTTTTCCTAATTATCGATAGTGATAACAGCACAGCTTTTAAAGTAAGTTCACCGGACTCCTCTTTCCTATTAAGATCTATATTTTCAATACTTTTGTTTTGTACAATAAGAAGATACTAATGTTTATTCACTTCAAATTTTGAAGAATATCTGTGGAGCAGAGAAAGGAGAACCAGCCGCGTTGCTTCTATCTCCCTCACATACCCCTCCACTTATATCTGCTGATTTCTCTCGTCAGCCTAGTGGTAGCCTCTTCACCATTTTTCTCACCGCACCAGTCCAAGCATTTTGCTCACTAATCGGGATTTCAGGCTCTGATTTGGACACGGTAGGTAGAGATAAATCTTCATACTCGCTTTATACTTCCTAGTCTTCTCTTCGTTTTGTTTGCATGCTGACTATTGTCATGTGTTCAGGATGTTTTTACTAAGGCTGAGAGGGTCCTCTCCTCTTCTATGAATGAATGGGCTTCGACTTTGGCAGCATCAGATACCCTTCACCCCGTTTGGTCGCAGATACTAAAAGATCCCTTCTTGAGACGACTTCTCCTAAGGTAAATGTTTCTTCTCTTCCAAGCTCTAAGACATCTTCAAGATCTCCTAAAATCCCAGTATCAGTACAGAAACTACAAAACCTTTGATTTATTGGAGGCTCATTTTTGGACATAGATTGTGTAGGAACTAGAACCCATAAACATTGTTGGTCTAGTCTATTGAAGTTTGTTGAACTCTCTGAACCTTTTAATCTTATGTTTCTGTGGTTTCCAATTTCGTCTTGTGTTGTTTGCAGATTCATATTTTGTCGAGCGGTCTTGGCCCTATACTCTCCGGTCTTGAACAACAAACAAAACCAACCAGAGTGCTTCCCGTCTCTCCCGGAATCTCTATTACCAGTCGCTCCTGCCGTTCAAGCCGCTGTGTTTCAGATGGCCAGTATATTTGGTGGGACAAACAAGTTTACTTTACCTCAAGATATCACAATGCTCTAAAGCTTCCTCTAAGAGTAGAACCAATTCTTTGTGCAAATCGGTAACCTCGGTTTGATTTCCCTTTCAGGGATTAACTATAGTTCCAGAGTTGGGGTGTAACGACCGAACCTCTTTTGATATTATGGTTTAATTACATTTTGCTGTGTGAAATTGTGTGATACATACAGAACAACACATGATTGATTGGCTTTGCTGTATCTTCATTTAAAAAAAAAAAACTGTTGCTTTATAACAATCATACTAGCAAAATCATCCAAATGAGTAAAGAAAACCACAAGGCTGAAGAAACAATGATTCGAAAATCCAAATCATGCAGCTAAATCTTTGATCATATCTTCCTTGCTGCTTCCATCCTTGATCCCCATCTTCATCTGTTCCGCAACAAAGCACTTGGTGATCACATTACAGAACAAATAAACGAACTTAACCGAATCACGAGCGGGGACAGGATACGTGATCTTCTCAAAGAACTCCAACGGCACATTCGGATCCACAATCGCAACAACCGGAATCTGAAGCTTGGCGGCCTCGAGTATCACCGAGCTCTTCCTCTCCGTATCAAACACAACGACACAATCAGGCATCGTGGTCGGACCAAAGCAAAGCTTCTTGTGCCTCGACCGAAACTTCTTAGGACTGTAACTGTTGGTCAAAAAACCTCCCATCTTCCACAGGTTCATCGAGCGGTTGTGGTTGTAAGCGTCGCCCTGGATGCGACGTGAAGTGAGCTCGACGATCTCGTCGAAGAGAGGGTTGGTGTTGACGAAGAAGATGTTCCCTCTCATGTGCGCGAGGTTCGCCACGAAGCTGGCGGCGCTGCGGAGGCAGATCAGGGTTTTGTCCGAGTCGATTATGGTCATCCCGTTGCGGGTTCCGTAGGCGTACTGTTTGAAATGGTGCTCGGCGGCGCGACGGCCGAGATGCGAGCCGGTGTTGAGAAGCTTCTGGATTACTGCGGCGTGGAGCGTCATTGTTTGATTTGATCGGGGAAAATGCTACCGGACGGGGAGGGAGAGAGGTTTGTAGGGTTTAAGAGAGATTCGCAGATTGAAATCAGATGTGGTGGGGACTGGGAGACGATGAAAAATGGATGATTCTGGCGTCGGTAAATGGGCTGGGTCGGCTATGAACTTCACATAACTATTGGCCCATTTTGCTATACATCATTTATCATTACATCCCCATACGACTAAAACTTTTGATAAACGCAATGCATTATGCAACAAAGCTGTATGTAGTCGTTCTAGGGGAGAATATGTTTTTATATTTAAAATCTGGTTCCAACATAACATGTTATTGTTATCAAATCCCTTCACAAAATCTTATTTAAGAGATAGACATATACATATAATTATTATGTAAACAAGTAATCACCATTCACAATTCAAGAATCAGATTTTGAAACGAGTTAATGAGACATTAGTTGAAAGCTCTACAGTTCGTCCTGATCTCACCAGCTAAGCCGGTCAGTACGTCAACGGATCCCATCTTCACCATTGCGATTGCGAACTGGCGTTTGAATAGTTCGTTGTTGACCGCATATTGAAACACAACATCAGAAGTGGATGGGTGTGTCGCGAGCAGATGATCAAGTAGTAAGACTCCTTTCCTCTCTCTGATCTGAGTGAAAAACAAGTTGTCAAATGAGAATGGGGCAAATGGTGTCGACTGGTCCAGTGCTGCAAATTGGCTGCCTCCAGCTGAACATGTGTTCCTTAGCCTATTATGAGAAGTATCAAGTGAATATATATTTGAGAGGTTTTTTTTAACCAAAAAGAAATCAAATAAGAAACTATAGCATGTAAATCAGTCTTTTCATTATTCCAGTTATTGAAACTAGGAACATAGATAGTCTTGTGAACATTCTCGTCTTCCTCTTCTTAAAAGAAAATTATAAACTAAAGTTATGGATATGGGGGTCGTGGTACGAACATCTCTATCCAAAAATCCTAAAGAGTTTCTTAAAAATAAAACAAAAAAATAAACTGAAGTTGATTAAGCCATAGACTTCAAAATTTTAAAACAAATACAATCAATTAAAAAGACAAGTGGGTTAAAGGTTTTCATGGTTTTCAAAATTCCACCTCTTCTCAATGACTCACTCCATTTTTCAAATTATAAAAACCCTATGACTTAATCATATCATCAAACCGGATAAAATGATCATTAGGAGTTTAGTAACTCTATATATATGTATTGCTGATATTAAAAAGAAAAACATACTTATATAGACCTGTTTCAAAGTTTCAAACGTTCCAAACAAGTTTTTCTTTCTTTTTGTTAAAACATTTCAAACAAGTTTATAAACCCGAACCAGATTTTCTTGTCAAGATAATTATCTAAGTATCGAGACCAGATCGGACGAAAACACTACAAAATCTTCATTGGTTAAGAGTACCTTTTATAATTTTTTCGACCGACCCGAGTTTGTAATTTAATGATTTTCAGTAGTGTTTGCATGTGTCTGCAAACAACAACAACAAAATTACCTGCCAGCCAAACCGGGGTCCATAGTGGGATCAGGCTGTCCGGTTCCTTGAAAATTGGTGAGTCGGTCCACAAAATTACCACAAGATCCAATCCCAACCGTGTGTGCACCCAAAAGAGCCACTGCATCAAAAACATCCATCCCTTTATTCCCAAAGAACGTTAGCATATCTGGGACTGGGAGGCCTGGTCCCGGGAGGATCCCTTCCGCGTCTTCAGAGTTCGAAACAAAGCCATCACGTCGTCCGGTTGGGACCACGTAGCTCGGTCCTCCACCTAAGAAGACCGAGTCACGTGTGGCGAGCGTGACTATATCTGAGCAAGAGACCTTGGAGGGACATTGAGCCTCCAGAGCGGTCTTGATCTCGTCAATCAGTTCGAACCCTCTCACGCCGCCGTTTGGCCCGGCGGTCTTTTCCGGCGATGGTTGAGTCGTCGTTGGGTCTATGAGGAGAGAAGCGTCGCAGCCCTAAGAGTACCAACGATAAATATGTAAATTTATGCATTTTCAAGTTACGTACGTCAACCATAATATATAGCCTATTATATATTTTAAAAATTTATTGGTTTTTCAAAAATAAAATAGATGGAGTTCAAACATTTATTTTGTATTTTATGACTGAGATTTTAGTCCTTATTCTTACTTAGGACCAAGCTTAGATATGTTATTTAGTATATCCTTCCAACGAAATCTGAATATGTGACTACCAAGATTATTACTAGGTAAAACCACCATTGATTCAACTTGTAAAATGAATAAGTCGATTTGATAATTTCTTACCTAGTTCTGTTTGATTTTTTTTTTGTTTGGTCAGACCAAGTTCTCTGTGGTTATATTTTTTTTAATAAAGAGATGCTAAAACTGAAAAAAGACTTTGATCTGATAGATTCATACCTGAACAAAACAGTCATGAAAATGCATCCTAGTCAAGGCAGCCGTGATTGAAGGGTCACGACCAAACCGCTCGCGGACTAGGTTCTGTACAATAATTTCTGCATCAGGGCACGATTGGCTGTAAAATCCCACTCTCAGTTGGGAAAATGCGACCGGAAAAATGTATAAAACCAGGAGAAGAATAGAAAATTTTGCAATCTTCATCTTGTTGTTGTGCTAAGTATTCTGACTTAGTTGTGCTAGTTCTTGTGGGATGGCTTGTTATGAGACTTCTGAGATCAAGCCGTACTATATATAGATGCGCCAAAATGGAACGTCTACAAAGAACAGGTCAATCAAATTTAAGAGATAAATCTATATAAAATTTCAAGGCGCAAGTACCAACTACTTTGAAATATTCTAGTGCCTTATTGTTAATTATTTACATACGACATATATACTGAGAAACTAGAATCAATGTAGCTAGGTGTAGGTGATGTTAGAGTTTTATTTATGTGGTGCATACAATTTTAGTTTTATTTCAGCTAATTGTAAATTTATAGGTAGATATCTTTTTGATTCAGTTGCTTGACTAGTATTTAATAAGGCCATTGCAAGTGTTGGAAAATTGTTTGTATTTTGGTGATGAATAGACCAGAAAATGTATATATTTTTGTATATTAGTAAATTACATCAGGCTAAGTTTTAACTTAACCTACTTCCTCTAAGATATAGATCTTTTGAAGTTTTCTTGAGTGACATAGGCTATAGTTTTAGACAAACCGTGTACTAATATAGTAGTAATATATGTATGATTGATCAAATATAAGTCAGCGACACAAACAATCGGATTTAAGGAGTAAAATATTAACAAGTGTACTAAGAAGAAAGTAAATGTGCCATCATCCGATTAAATGTAAATCAACTTGTGAGTTAAATAATTGCAGTGCAAAGACTCGTTCTTAAGTCCCTAAACATATACAGTATAATACTTGTCATCAAGGGAGAAAAAGTATGGAAAACTAGAAGAAAAAATGGCTTAAAGAAAGCAACATCGAGGTTGACTGTAAAGATATTATTATATGAAACTTCATCACATAGCTATAAGACCGACGCATATTTCGTAGAAATTTTGCTTAAAGAAGTTGTCGTCGAACAAAAAAAACAAGGTGTAATTTCATCATGCTCATTTATTACAGCTATTAAAGGTTGATAATGGAAATTCTTTTCGCTTTCAAAGGTATTTTTTTCCTGCAATAATTTCAATTGGGTACGTGTATATATTAATTGCTCAAGTTGATGATGTAGTTACTTTTATTTCATGTGTTTGGCGATGGCTTGTATTTATGGAAATGAACCGTTTGATCTACCCGGTTGGGCGTTGTTATATGTGTACATGCTGCATGTTGTGTTTAGTTACTACTGTTAGGCAATTTGATTAGCGGTTTTATATTAAACTACTACAATAGCGTGACCATGCAAATAATAATAAAGGGTATGTAGACTATTTAGGTTAGATTCATTGTTATCTCAGCAATGCAGACCAACATTTTAAATATTTATATCCTCCATTGTAGAAAAATGCTATTCGATAAAATGGACTAGTCCTAGTTAAAATCATACCAGTTTGACGGTATGATTATAGCAGAGAGCTTGAGGTGGGGAGGGAGGGAGAGACGAGAATTTTTATTTCTTCAAGCAAGACTATACATGCTATTGATAGGAAAGCAAAATTCAACTGTGTTCATATGCCAAAAAGTCAAGTTAAGAAATGAATGTGGATACTCGTTTCTCCCTACCTCATGTAAAGTTGCATTTTATAAGGGTAGTGATCCGTTTATTAGGCAAGGGATTCCACCATCACAAAGATAAGTTTTTTTTTTTTTAAGAATGTTAGATTTATTTAAATAAAAAAAACGTTTTTACAACAAGTGCGCCTTTGTTTTTGAGTTTGTGTAAGTATAAATTGAGAAAAGAATCAACTTAACCCTCCACTAACTTCTCGTATCAAACCAGACCATTAAAGTTCTGGAAAAGCTTCTTCTTCCTCCCATTCGCAGAAAAGAGATGCGGTTTCTCACTCCTTTATCAATGAACTTAAGCAAAGCTTTCGATGATTGATGCGTCTCACCATGTTTTCTGCCATTCCTTTCCCGCCATATGGAATGGATAGAACACTGAAATGCGTATCTAAGCAGAAACATGTGAGTGGAATTTCTTCCTGTCTCGGCCAATAAGTGACACAAAGAGAAGCTATTAGTATGTTACGTGGCCACACCTGCAACGATTGGTGAAGAGTGTTTTTGTTTTGTTGTTATGCCTCTCGAACCGGTATCAAACCGGTATAATATCCGGTTAAACCGCATTTAATGTAAAAAAATCAAATTGGTACAATAAACCGGTTTGGTTTAAACAAAGACTCGCAAAGTAGCTACGCCTGAAAGCTAAACACAGTCACAGAGAGTCGCTCCCGCGTCTGTAAAAGAACGGATAAAGTCCCTCTCTCCCTCTCTCCCTCTCTCTCCCTCTCTCTCTCTCTCTCTCTATCGTTGGGTGTGAAGATGCTGACGAGTCCCAGTAACGCGCTTCACAGTAGTACTCCACACTTCTTGCCTATTCGCCGGAGCAGGCTTCTTCTCCGTTCCCGGAATTTCCCTCGTTCCCACTCCGGCGGAGGAAACTCCTGCTCGCTCTCTCTCCTCTCCGCAAGAAGTGGCGCGAGAAGATTAAGCGTGAGAGCTCTAGCTGGACCAGATGCTTCCGAGGACGGCCTGCCGTTTCCTAACCACGTTTCTGTCAAAATCCCTTTCGGAAACAGAGAGGTAAAAGTCTCTTCCTTTTTGTGATTAGGAGATGATTTGTCGTGTAAAGTGAGAGACTTTATAGTATTTGAGACCCTTATCTCTCTATAATTGATAAGCAAAGCTCGCTCCTTTTTTTGTGTGGGTAATGTGTAGATTTTGGTTGAGACTGGTCTTATGGGGAGACAAGCGAGTTCTGCAGTTACGGTTACAGATGGAGAAACTGTAAGTCTGTTTCTTTCGTTCAAATGCCAAAGTTTGATATACTCTTTTCACTATTTTGTCCATTTTATAATCTTCTGTGTTTAGCTTCTTTGACTGTGTCTTACTTGTTACTGTTTAGATTGTCTACACATCCGTTTGTCTAGCTGATGTACCTAGTGAGCCATCAGATTTTCTTCCCCTTTATGTTCACTATCAGGAGCGTTTCTCTGCTGTTGGCCGTACTAGGTAAGCCTTTTTTCAATCCTTTGTAATCTTTGAGTCACGTACTAAAGATCATAGCGTAAATGAAACTTCTTATGGTACAGTGGTGGATTTTTTAAGCGAGAAGGGAGAACCAAAGATCACGAGGTATTTACTTTCTAATGCTAAATGATGGTTGCTTTCTTCATCCTTGTTAACGTGTTTCTACTTTGGGGTTTATCCAGGTTCTGATTTGTAGGTTGATCGATAGACCTCTACGCCCCACTATGCCCAAAGGTTTCTACAACGAAACTCAGATATTATCCTGGGTATGCTCCTCTGCTCTCTATGATGGTTTCTCTTGTTTTGTGATTTTTTTTTTCATGATAATGACTTGCATCGTTATTACTACTTAGACCATATAGGAAGATGAATGTATTCGTTTCATTGGATTCTGTATTGTTTGTAATTGACTCGTTACTTGTTTGTGGTTTCAGGTTTTGAGCTACGATGGGCTACACGCACCTGATGCTTTGGCTGTTACATCTGCTGGAATAGCTGTGTATGTTGGATCATCTTGCTTCCGTTTTTAATATTAGTGAAGCTGTTTTTTTTTTGTTTGGCGACATTAACATAGCTTTGTAATGAATTAATTACCACAGAGCTCTTTCAGAAGTCCCAAATTCAAAGGCTGTTGCAGCAGTTCGGGTGGGTCTTATTGGAGGCGAATTCATTGTCAATCCAACTGTTAAGGAGATGGAAGAATCACAGCTAGATTTGTTTCTAGCTGGTACAGATACTGCAATCTTAACTATAGAGGTCAAGTTCAATCTATGCCTGAGATTGCAAGATCTGCACATTTTCTCCGGTTTGGTTTTGTCTTGACTTAGCTCTTGCTCATTGCAGGGATATAGTAATTTTCTTCCTGAGGAAATGCTGGTCAAAGCTGTTAAAGTTGGACAGGTAGTTCAGTTTATATTTGTGATTAAAGTTGAACTTTAATATTTTTTTTTAAATAATTTTGGGAGCCTATGCCTATGTATATAACCTTTAAAATTTTTGGCGGCCAAGGTCAATGCTTCATACGGCTGTGCCCAGATTGCTGGATTGGTACTGAATGTGAGGATTTTCTATTTTTTTTTACCAGGATGCAGTACAAGCTACATGCACTGCTATTGAAGCTTTGGCAAAGAAATATGGAAAAGCGAAAATGGTTGACGCTATAAGATTACCACCTCCTGAGCTATACAAGCATGTGAAAGTATGTTGTTTCTGTTTTGTTTTTCAAGAATGTGATTGCAGTGATGTTAGCTTGTAAATTTAGTGTTCAAATCGATTGTTTTCCGCACACAGGAACTTGCTGGTGAGGAATTGTCCAAAGCGCTACAGATTAAGAGCAAAATACCAAGAAGGAAAGCAATAACTTCACTGGAAGAAAAGGTCTTGACGATACTGACCGAGAAGGGATATGTCGTTGATGAGGCAGCATTTGGAACCACAGAAGCGCAACCGGAACTGTTGGAGGACGAAGACGAGGACGAGGAAGTTGTTCCTGAAGGTGAGGTAGACCAAGGCGATGTTCATATAAGGCCCATCCCTCGGAAACCTATTCCTTTGGTGAGTCACTTAACATTTTTCTACATGGTAGCTTGAAACTGAGCTTTTTTTAAATCTTATTCATGTTTCTTTCTTTCTTTTATGCTACTAACAAACATGTGATTGCCATTGTGTAGCTGTTTTCGGAAGTAGATGTGAAGCTGGTCTTCAAAGAAGTGTCATCAAAGCTCCTGCGTAGGCGAATTGTTGAGGTATACATCTGATTTGGTGGTATCTCTGCTAATAAATTTACATTTTTTTATTCAATTTTAATTTCTTTCTTGTCCATAGGGAGGTAAAAGAAGTGATGGTCGAACTCTGGATGGGATTCGGCCAATTAACTCTAGATGTGGGCTGCTTCCAAGGGCACATGGCAGCTCTCTTTTCACACGTGGTGAAACACAGGTAAAAAAGAGGGATGTTGTATTCCTGCATGGCTTATAATTTATGTCTAAGGAAGTTGGTTATTCTCATATGCTTGAGGCAAGGAACAATTTTTTTATTATGATTCTTTCAGGCGCTGGCAGTTGTTACTCTTGGTGATAAACAGATGGCACAGAGAATTGACAACC
The DNA here is from genome assembly GCF_000801105.2 of Raphanus sativus. Classification (NCBI taxonomy): domain Eukaryota; kingdom Viridiplantae; phylum Streptophyta; class Magnoliopsida; order Brassicales; family Brassicaceae; genus Raphanus; species Raphanus sativus. The sequence continues at coordinate 39,486,550 of NC_079515.1, read as the reverse complement.
TTGAGGGTTCTGATGAATACAAGAGGTTTTATCTTCAGGTCTCTTCTTCAATATTTTAACCTTCTTTTTCACTCTTGTTAAATATTATTTACAGAACAATACATAGCATCTAACATAAATATTTTGAGAATTTTCAATGGGTAGTCTCTTTTTTTTTCATTTTCTTGTTGAGCTTAAAGAGATTTTCCTTTTGATGTTTCAGTACACTTTTCCTCCATCGTCAGTTGGTGAAGTTGGAAGAATTGGAGCACCTGGTAGAAGAGAAATAGGTCATGGGACACTAGCAGAGCGAGCTTTGGAGACCATATTACCTAGTGATGATGATTTTCCTTACACTATACGCGTTGAGAGTACAATACTTGAAAGCAATGGTTCTTCAAGGTCAGCTTTTATCTTTCTTTCCTTGGCTGCATGTGCCAAGTTTGTCTCAGTGATTGATTTTTGCTTGCTATAAACAGCATGGCATCTGTTTGTGGCGGTTGCTTGGCTTTGCAAGATGCTGGAGTTCCAGTCAAATGCTCTGTTGCTGGCATAGCAATGGGAATGGTTTGGGATACAGAAGAATTTGGCGGTGATGGATCTCCTCTTATCCTTTCTGACATCACTGGAGCTGAAGATGCATCTGGTGATATGGACTTTAAGGTCAGAATAAAAAAAAAATTATAAAGGATTCATTCATTCTTCAAGGTCCTTGCATTGAACTTGAATGCTGACTTGTTTGACAATAGGTTGCTGGGAATGAAGATGGTGTCACCGCGTTTCAGATGGACATTAAGGTTATTATCCCTTTCTCAGTTTTCACTACTGAATAGTTTTGAATAGATGAGTATGTTAGTAACTTTCTAGTGTGTCTTTTTTCTTTCTGTAATCATGAAATAGGTAGGAGGAATCACTTTAGAGATAATGGAAAAAGCTCTGATGCAAGCAAAAGCTGGGCGTCGCCATATTCTTGGTAAGAAATTTCTAGAAAGTTCTTTTTTTTTTTTCTGAAGATGTAATTTTACTAATTTTTGTACTCTGTATGCAGCTGAAATGGCAAAGTGCTCACCACCTCCTATGTTGAGTCTCTCAAAATACGCTCCGTTGATACATATTATGAAGGTTTGTTGTGGCTTGACCCTAAGTCTAAAGATTGTCCTGAACTAAAAAGATTGTTGGCTTTTTTCATGTGGTGTAGGTCCATCCAAGCAAAGTATACTCTCTTATTGGTTCTGGTGGGAAGAAAGTAAAGAGCATCATTGAAGAATCAGGTGTTGAAGCCATTGATATGCAAGATGATGGAACTGTAAGATTTCAGGATTTTATTCTTCTTTATGGGTGTTTCATTTCATCATCATCTTAACCTTCCATTTTTGTCAAGGTCAAAATTATGGCAAACGATATAGCGAGTCTGGAGAGGGCCAAAGCGATTATCAGTGGATTGACAATGGTTCCAGCCGTTGGTGATATCTATAGGCATGTCTTTTTTCTTCACCTTGTTAGGAATCTGCATTTGGAGTCTCATTTTTATTTTTTTCTTTATCAGGAATTGTGAAATCAAATCAATGGCTCCTTATGGTGCCTTCGTAGAGATTGCACCTGGGAGAGAAGGACTTTGCCATGTCAGTGAGCTAAGTGCTGAATGGCTTGCAAAACCAGAAGATGTGAGCATAACACATTTGATCCCTTGCCTTTTGTAGAAAGTATCATCTTTTATATTCCCCGTTAATCGTGTGACCTTTTCAGGCCTATAATATCGGAGACCGCATTGATGTCAAACTAATAGAGGTCAGTCATGCGTCTCTGTAACTCAGGGAGACATTTTATAACTGAATGAGTTGTTGAACAAAAGAGACATTGGTAATGCAGGTGAATGAAAAAGGTCAGCTTCGGCTTAGTGTACGAGCTTTACTTCCGGAATCAGAGTCAGACAAAGACGGTCAGAAACAACCACCAACCCCAACTGGTGATTCTGCCAAGGGTTCACCGAGGAAATATGTAAATCCTTCGTCGAAGGACCGTGACCGTGCAGCTGCATCTGGGGATGAACTTGTCTGGAAGAAGAAAGATGTCAGGAGGGCATCGGGTGGTGAAAAGCCAATGAAAAGCAGTAGTAATGAAGAAGATAGAGGCAGCTTAGTCAATGGGGAAGCTACAATCAGCTAGTAAATGCAGACAGGATCACTATCCATATCTGTTTCTTTGTGATAAGAGTTTATTCCAACATAACCACAAGTGAGACTTGATGAATCTTGATTCTTGTTTTTGTTTGGGAACTGCAAGGTGTGACGCTAGTAGCAGATAGCTTTTCTTAATGTTTTATAGATATATATGTTGGCAAGTCAGTGTGGAGGAGTATAACATTTTGTTGGGAGATTCTCAGACATGAAATTCTTTCTTTTTTTTGTTGTCTTATATTTGATGATGAGTGTTTAAGTTTATCCTAATGAATCCGATTATTACCTACACAAAAAAGAAAACAACAAACACTAGACCGTTCCTAGGATCATTGTTTCTGGTCTGTTCATCCACGACATCTGACCATGGAAACACTAAGTAACAAGGTCTCAGCACGAGCTTTGGTGAGCTGATGACAACAGAGGAAGAACGTAGACGTCAAAATATCTACGACAAACTCAGGTCAACACAATCCTTCTCTTACGCTCTTTTAGTCGAATTGTCTTGATACATATCTAGGTAATTAATTAGTAGCCTTATAGAATTGTTTAAATTAATGTTAGTATAAGATACATATACCTTAAGATTCATAAAATTATATAAATAAATTTTGAGAAAGTTAGGAAATTAAATAAAAAGGGAAGTGGAATGTTGTGAAGAAAAGGAGCACGAGAGACATGAAGGTTGGTTAGCTTCCAAAGAACTCCACACGAAATGGTCAACACGATTCTTGTGCCTCTCCTCCCTCAGACATAAACATATATACATCATACATACGTAGGTATCTAGACGGCTAGACGAATACGATATTTAATCAGATGGTGTTACTACTCGTCGAAAAAGATTCTTTTATATATAGTACTATATCAACTATTAACGAACCTAACATAATTAGAACATGTACGTATCCAAATTGATGTATGATTGATTGTTTACAAAATGATATCGTGTACTTCATGTATTTTCAATGAAATAGAAGTCTATTTCTATACTCTTTTCCTAGCAATTGAGTATACTTTTGGGTTAGAATTACTTAATTTAATATACGTAAGCAATCCCCATAATTAATTAGCCCCAGCCATGCATCTCATGTTAACTTCGAAAAGTTTTTTAGTTTCAAAAAAAAAAAAAAAAACTTCCAAAAGTTTTCCCTTTTTGGAAACGTATTTTATTGCTCATCTTTTATGGTATAAATATATATATTAAGCATAATCTATGCGTACAGAGACGATGTAAGAAAATAAAGTATATATTAAACGTAAGAAAATACTACCACCAGTAATAGAAAATGAATATTAGCTGGACAAGACATTCTCTTTTGCATGTACACGTGCAACTCAACATCACACCTTGTAAAATATGTAATAAGAACTAGCTACCATACTCTAGTACTTTTACCATTGTTCTATTAATTAATAATGTGATTTTTGCTACCAATGTATATTATAAGGTATGAGCAATATACTACTTCGTTTTTTATTACTTTTCTTCGCAAAAAGAAAATATACATATCGTATCACACAAGCGGACATATCTGAGACGGTATATTTTGAACCCATGATACTTAACACTATTTCAAGTCCGTTGTACTACTAGACTACATTTTTGTAGTTAAAACTAAATACTTCGTTTTCATCGGTCAACAATGTTTTATACTCGTTTTTTTCGCGTTGACTATTCTAAACGTTATAAATTTTAGTTATGAGTAGATCGGTGAAAGACTTAAAATGTACTCCCTGTAAAGTTTATGAAAAGCTATCAGATGCAACCATATTGAACTTTAGAAATGATATAACAAAACGTGTACGTGTACAATGTTTATCTACCGTTTGGTAGACAAAGAATTTGAAAAACAGAAATATTAAACCGATAATATGGCAATATTGCTATAATTATATCATGTTAATTTTGAAAGTATTCCGAAGAAGAGAAAATATTGAATAAGAAATGGGGAAAAAGAAAAGATTACCACATTTTACCTAGCGACCTCCTTCATGAAACAAACGTGGCCTCCTCCGTTTTTCTTTACTTATATACCCACATGCACACATGTACATATATACTCATAACAAAATACATTTATAGATATCATTTGTTCACAAGAAACTCTCATCAACTAAACCTAATTAATTAATACTTGTTTAGTTATGGCTGATCAGCAACGAAACCACAACACCTCAGATTCTCGTCGCAAATCAGCAGCCGGGAAACGAACCTCACAACGTACTACAACATCATCATTTTCTTCCGGAGGAGGAGGAGCTGTTGAAGTAAGCTTGAAAGAAGACTGAAGAAATAAGACATCCTAATCCTAAAAGAGTTTATGTTTTTATTAAGAGATAAAGATGAGTTTATTTAGGAGTTATCTAAATAATTGTGTTGTTATCAGGATTAGGGTAAGTGTAGTCTTATATATACCATTGTCGAGTTAATGGCATTGGTGTGGTGATTGAGGGTTTGTAATAGCTTAAGTTTTGAGTAAGTTTCTTAAGCAATAAGAAGAGAGTTCTTATAATCTTTGGTTCATACACAAGCGTTGAAACAATATTTGGTATCAGAGCTTGAGTTCTTTTCGAGATCTGGATACCATGACTGACATTGTTGCAGCGAAACCGATAACAAAGGAAGGAGGATCTTCCTCCATCAAGTGCCCACTGCTAACCGCGACAAATTATACTGTGTGGGCTATGAGGATGAGGATTCTGCTTAGGGTTCACAAAGTTTGGGAAATCGTTGAGACTGAGGCAGAGAATGATGAACGAAACGATATGGCTATGGCGTTAATTCTGCAATCTATACCTGAGAGTTTGACTTTGCAAGTAGGAGAACTGAGTACGGCAAAGAAGGTCTGGGACGCAATAAGGACAAGATATGTGGGAGCAGAGAGAGTAAAAGAAGCTCGACTCCAGACTCTTATGGCAGATTTTGACCGACTTAGGATGAAGGAGACAGAAACAATAGATGACTTCTCTGGTAAGTTATCTGAGATATCTTCAAAGTCAAGTGCCCTAGGAGAAGATATTGAAGAAGCAAAGCTGGTTAAAAAGTTTCTGAAGTGCTTGCCTCGGAGGAAATATATTCATATAGTAGCAGCTTTGGAACAGGTTTTAGATCTTAAAACGACTACTTTTGAAGATATAGTAGGTCGTTTAAAGGTATATGAGGAACGAGTTGAAGATGAGGAAGAAGCTCAGGAAGATCAGAGCAAGCTGATGTATGCTACTGCAGAGTCACAATCAAACCGTGGCTTTAACGGTGAGAACAGAGGCAGAGGTCGTGGCGGAAGATACCTTAACAGGGGACGAGGTAGAGGAAGATACAACACTCCTCGTGATATATCGAAGGTTACGTGCTATAGATGTGATCGTGTAGGACACTATGCCTCTGACTGTCCTGATAGGCTCCTCAAGTTACAGGAAACACAAGAGCAGACTGAGAATGTTGATACTCAAGAGGCAGATGAACTCATGCTTCATGAGATAGTATATCTAAATGAGGAGAAGGTTGTTCCAGCCACGTTTGAAGCTGATAATAAAGAAGATAACATCTGGTATCTCGACAATGGTGCTAGCAACCACATGAGTGGAGATCAGAGATATTTCTCGGCTATTGATGAGTCTGTTACAGGAAAAGTCAGATTCGGAGATGACTCACGTATTGATATAAAGGGAAAAGGGACTATTGAGTTCATTGACAGAAACGGAGAACCGAGAAAGATACTAGATGTATACTTTATACCGGACTTGAGAAGCAATATCATATCACTGGGACAGGCCACTGAGTCAGGATGTGATGTCAGAATGAAGGGTGAGTATTTAACGATGCATGACAAAGATGGGAAGTTAATAGCAAAGGCTGTTAGATCAAAGAACCGACTGTATAAAGTACGCATGAAGGTTAAAGATGTGATGACTTTGCTTACCACAACGACAAGTGAATCCAGCAGATGGCATGCAAGATTGGGACATATCAATCCTGAGACAATGAGATCTATGGTGCTACGAGGACTAGTAGTTGGAATTCCTAAAATGAGCATAGAGAAAAGCGTGTGTGGTTCTTGCTTGATGGGGAAGCAAGCGAGGAAATCGTTTCCTCAAGCAACATCTTACAGAGCTTCAACACTGCTTGAACTTGTACATGGAGATTTATGTGGCCCTTTGACTCCAAGTACAAGCGCTGGAAACAAATATATATTTGTGTTGATTGATGACTGCTCCAGGTATATGTGGACTGTGTTAATGAAGGAGAAGGGCGAAGCATTTGAGAAGTTCAAAGCGTTCAAAAGCAGAGTAGAAGCAGAGGCGAAGATGAAAATACAGACGTTTAGAACAGATAGAGGAGGAGAGTTTACATCAAGAGCTTTCAACGCCTTCTGTGAATCAGAGGGTATTAAGAGGCATCTCACGGCGCCTTACAGTCCTCAACAGAATGGTGTTGTTGAGCGACGAAACCGAACTCTAATGGAGATGACCAGAAGCTGTCTAAAGCACATGTCTGTTCCAAACTATCTTTGGGGAGAAGGAGTAAGACACTCCACGTATTTGCTAAACCGAGTGGCCACTAGAACTCTAAATGATCGAACTCCATATGAAGCGTACCGAGGAAAGAAGCCTAATATTTCTCATCTGCGAACTTTCGGCTGCATCTGTTATGCAAAGATAGATTCAAAGATGTTAAAAAAGCTTGATGATAGGTCACGGATGTTAGTTCATCTTGGAACAGAACCAGGATCTAAAGCATATCGTTTGTTTGATCCACAGAGCCAAAAGATAATTGTCAGTCGCGATGTTATATTTGATGAGGCTAAAGGATGGAATTGGAAGCAATCTATTACCGAGAAGAATCAAGTTGGGAGCTTTAAAGTCATATATGGAGAGACTGGTAATCATGGATTGCAGGAAACAGAACAAGGCGGAACAGAGCAACAGGAAGATAATAAAGTTCCAAAGGAAGAGATTGTTGTGAAGGAAGAAGATGATACAGACAGTGAAGAAGAATCAGTGTCTACAGATAATGGTGATCACCAAATGCTGAGAAGGTCACAACGACAGAGTACAAAGCCGTCTTATCTTGACGACTACGTTTTGCTTGCAGAGTTCGAAGGAGAACAGCTACTGTTGAGTTTGAACAGTGAGCCTAGAAACTTCGAAGAAGCAAAGGAGCTTAAGGAATGGATACTTGCTTGTGAAGAGGAGATACGATCTATTACCAAGCTTGACTCATGGACCCTTGTTGATCTTCCACACGGAGTTAAACCGATTGGTTTAAAATGGATATTCAAAATCAAACGCAATGCAGATGGGAGTATCAATAAATACAAGGCTCGTTTGGTTGCAAAAGGCTATGTGCAACAGTATGGGATAGATTTTGAAGAAGTATTCGCGCCTGTAGCGAGAATTGAGACTATTCGACTCTTGATCAACCTCGCAGCTTCAAATGATTGGGAAGTCCACCACTTAGACGTTAAGACGGCGTTCCTGCACGGAGAGCTCAAGGAGACAGTGTATGTTACGCAGCCTGAAGGTTTCGTTGTAAAAGGAAGCGAGAACAAAGTCTATAAGTTGAAGAAAGCACTATACGGGCTTAAGCAGGCGCCTAGAGCGTGGAACCATAAGCTAAACACATGTCTGATGGAGTTGGGATTTGTGAGATGTATGAAAGAGCCGTCTGTATATCGTAGAGCTGTGAGAGAGAATCTTCTGGTTATTGCAGTGTACGTAGATGATCTTTTCATTACCGGCACAAGCTTGAAGATGATCAAAGAATTTAAGGAGGAGATGGCATTGAGGTTTGAGATGAGTGACTTGGGAAGGCTCAGTTACTATCTTGGTATTGAAGTAAATCAGCATGCGGAAGGTATAACTCTGTGTCAGAATCGGTATGCATTGAGGATACTGGAGGAAGCTGGAATGGAGCATTGCAACTCTGTTCAGATACCGATGGATGCAGGACTTAAGTTATCAAAGTCAGAGGCTGAAAGAGATATTGATGCAACTGCTTACAGGAAGATTATTGGGTGTTTTCGTTACTTGCTACACACTAGGCCGGATCTGTCCTATTGTATTGGAGTTCTGAGTAGATACATGGCTAATCCAAAGGAGTCGCATGGAGTTGCGATAAAACAGTGCTTACGCTATTTGCAGGGGACTACATCATTTGGACTTACTTTCGGACGATCGAAGGAGAGAACTAAACTGGTTGGTTACAGTGATAGTTCTTACAATACTGATCTAGACGATGGCAGAAGTGTAACGGGTCATATTTTTTATCTTGGCGACAGTCCAATAACATGGAGCTCACAAAAGCAGGACACAGTTGCATTAAGCTCCTGTGAGGCTGAGTTCATGGCTGGAACTGAGGCAGCAAGGCAGGCTATCTGGCTGAGAGATCTTCTTGGCGAAATCTTTGGGAAGTCATATGATCGAACAGTCATAAAGATAGATAACCAGTCTGCGATTGCACTCTCAAAGAATCCAGTATTTCATGGACGTAGTAAGCACATACACTCAAGGTATCACTTCATAAGAGAGTGTGTTGAGAGAGAGATAATTGAAGTGGTGCATGTACCGGGAAGCAAGCAGAAGGCAGACATCTTGACTAAGGCCTTGGGAAGATTAAAATACAAGGAGATGAGAGACTTGATTGGAGTTCAAGACTTAAAGGATATGAAGTTCAAGCTTAAGGAGGAGACTGTTGAAGTAAGCTTGAAAGAAGACTGAAGAAATAAGACATCCTAATCCTAAAAGAGTTTATGTTTTTATTAAGAGATAAAGATGAGTTTATTTAGGAGTTATCTAAATAATTGTGTTGTTATCAGGATTAGGGTAAGTGTAGTCTTATATATACCATTGTCGAGTTAATGGCATTGGTGTGGTGATTGAGGGTTTGTAATAGCTTAAGTTTTGAGTAAGTTTCTTAAGCAATAAGAAGAGAGTTCTTATAATCTTTGGTTCATACACAAGCGTTGAAACAATAGGAGCCATGGCGGCCACTGCAACGACGGGGACAGGAACGGCCTCGCCTTGTGGGGCTTGCAAGTTCTTGAGAAGGAAGTGTGCGAGTGGATGCATTTTCGCTCCACATTTCGGGTCGGACCAAGGAGCGGCTAGGTTCGCGGCGGTCCATAAGGTGTTTGGAGCCAGCAACGTGTCTAAACTGTTGCATCATATTCCGGTGAACCGTCGTCACGACGCAGTGGTTACGATTTCATATGAGGCTCAGGCTAGGCTCTCTGATCCTGTGTATGGCTGCGTCTCAACTATCCTTGCCCTCCAACAACAGGTGAACTAATTCTTTTAATTATGTTTATTTTACATAAAATACATATTTCATCCAGAATTTCTATAATATTCACGCTTATTAAACTATAATAATTTTTTACAATTAAATTTATTTTAGATTTTTACTATACATTTTTAATTACTATTAATTAATGATATTTTTTTTGTTAGGAAATGAAATATACATGTTTTGTAGACCTGTAAATTCATGTACATCAATTCTTATTTTTGATAAATATTTCTCAAGTTCTTTTGTTAGCTAAGAAAATCATAAGTTAGTTTACAAATGTAACAATAAATAGAAGTGATTTTGTAACCATGAATATATCAGGTGGCCTCGCTACAAGCTGAGTTATCGCTGGTGCAATCACAACTAATCAATAGTAGAGTCGCAATGGCCAACGTTATGCAACAACAACAACAACAAAGCCACCACCAACAACAACAATTAGTCGTTATGCAACAAACCGAATACTCCAACAACTCATCCGCCTCCACCACTCTTGCCGGATCAACCATGAACAGCTTCACCGCGACAGCAGCAGCGGCCGTTAGCTATGACGTCATGGTTCCCGCTAACTTAAAACATTCGTTGCAGCCTATGCCACGGCATCAGCAAGTTACAATAAATCATCATGAGGATGATGAGCAAGAGAACGGTACTGATTTTTCGGTGGCTGTTGGTTCGACGACGGTGGCTGCGGAGGGTTTTCACCGGATATGAATATATAACTAGGCCTTGTCTTTAATTTATAATTTTATATATCTCCTTTTCAATAATATTGGAAAAAGGAGAATAATATATATAGTAATCAACAGTATACGGTATACCAAGATATATGTAGAGTTCGGTAGTTTATTTTTTTAATGCGATAACCAGTTTATTGTTAGGTTCCTCTACATAGAAAGAGCACGCAACTAACCAAACCAAAACTCTTGTCTCCCTATCTCTCATGTTCTTCATATCCTGCAATAAACAGCCACACACAAACAAAATATGAATCTCACATCAAGAAACTCATTCAATCTCACCAGTTGTTCATAAAAGGTGGTGCAGTGTCGATTTAAAAGTACCTGAATCTCGGGGAGATTCGATTGTTGTTATGTGCAAACGAGAAGGAGGAGGAAGAGAGGAAGCTGCAGGAGAAGGCGAGCCGCGAATGCTCGGAGGATTGCTATTTTGTAGCCAACCTTCTTGGACTTGAGAAGCAAACTGAAGATTCCACAGGACATCTTCAATGGAAGGCCGCTCTAAAGGGTCTTTGATGAGACACCTTACACATATCTCCATCATTGTCTTTAGTGATTGGTCTGAACAAGTTTTGTGGACCGTTGGATCCACCATGCTCCTACGCGCTCCATCATCCGCTGAGATGCTTGCTTGTAACTACAAAATATAATGAGAAAAGATATACAGTTTATTTTTTTGGGGCCAGTAATAATTATACTACTCTGAATTAGTCACCAATTTGGAAACTCAAACCGGTGGTACATAATCAACATATATTCAATGGTGTTACCTGCTCTTTTAGAACATCGACTTGACCCTTTGCTCTCAAAGGTCTTCCAACTATTAGCTCAAGCAAGATCACTCCAAAGTTATAGATATCTATTTTATCATCTTCTTTGACGCTGATGAGAGAGACAAAGAACTAAACCATGTAAGTTGGTTTAAGATAAATTATCTAACGAAGAAGATTTAAACACACCTTGGAGTGCCTTTGGGACAGGTTCGATATACTACTTGCCCCACCTTTAAAAGGAAGGTAAAACAGATTCAACAAAAGCATTCAAGAAACAAACAAGGTTTAGAGTGTAACATCATTTACCTTTCCCAGACCTTCCATAAGTAATGGAAGGTTATAGCTACTGATTTTTGCAGCGAGGTTATTATCAAGCAAAACGTCTGTTATTCTCAGGTTGTTATCATAAACACCAGGCACAATACCAGTATGCAAGAACTGGATCCCTTTTGCTACACCTATGGCTATGCTTATGCGTTGTTCCCAAGTAAGCAATCTTCCCATATGCCCATCTTAAAAATAGAAAAGAACAATAACTTTCTGGTGAAGTTATCAAAAGATATAATAATGATGATCCTTGGGACATCATGTTTCAGTTTTATACCTGAGATCCAGCTCCTAAGTTCTCCATTTGGGACATACTCAAAGACGAAGAACATTCTGCTGACTGTTGAGTCATCTAAGTAGCACTCAAAGCAGTGTCCAAGCACACTAACTAAATGACGGTGTCTCAGTTTAGCTATGAGCTCAATGTGATGCATCAGGTTTTGAGTGCTGCAACTTTTCTTCATTTTCATACATCTAATTGCCACAAATGATCCATCTTTCAACCTCCCTCTATAAATCTGAATAGACCAAGAAAAAAAGATGAGAAATCACATTTTTCAGAACTTGAAAACACATAAGAGAGCGTGAAGTTTATTACCTGTCCTTGAGAACCTTCACCCATGAAAGCAGAGGATTCAAAGTTGTTTGTAGCATACTCAAGTTCTTCCAGTGAGAATGTCCTGTAAGATGGAAGACCTAGTGCTCCTAGCTTCATTGTCTGCGAGATATACCCTATAAAAGTATTTGCCGTAAGCCACAAGCAACCAATACTTAACTCATTGGATATGTTAAATGTGTGACAATATATGAGAGATGTTTTGATCTTCTTACTTGCATCTGAGAGTAGCTTTGATGTGTATCCAAATGAAGCATTCTCTTTGATTAATCTTGGTGAAGCTTTCGTTGCTCTTCTCTTAGCATTAACTCTCCTGAGAACCACAAACGATGCACCAGCAAGGAGAATCAACCCGAGAAGGCCTGCGGTTACTCCTAAGGCAATACTCAACTTGGAAACTCTGTTTCTCCTAGTCTGTGGTATGATTCCAACAGCAAGAGCTTCGTTGCTACAATAAGAAACTGGGCGCTGGTCTTCATTTGCAGTAGCTAAACAATTACCTGCATAGACAACATCTCTGCTAGTTCCGGAACTCGGTTTAAGACAATCAGGCAAGCTTCCTGTAAGAAGATTTGATGAGAGATCCACAGACATCAGCTGTGAGTTGCAAGAAAGATTTGTCGAAAGCCGCCCGGTGAGTTTGTTGTGTGAAATGTTCAAGTAAGTGATTGAAGGGAGAGATATCAATGAAGTAGGAAAGGGACCAACAAATGTGTTGAATGAAAGATCCAAATGTTGAAGCTGATACAAAGAAGTCACTTCTTGAGATGATACTGCAGACCTAAACCTGTTCTTGCTGAGTATAAGAGTAACCAACTTGTGACTTAACCGAGGAAACAACGGTCCAAAAGAGTTTCCTTCAAGGTCAAGCACTTGAAGATTTCTCAAATGGCTTAGATCAGGTAAAGCTCCATCAAACCGGTTATTAGCCAGAGTTAGTACTCTAAGACCTGACAAGGTACTCAGTGAAGAAGGCAATGAGCCATTGAATGCATTTTTTCTCAAGCTCAACACAGCTAAACTCGGTAAAGAACCAATCCAATCCGGTAACAGACCAGAAAACATATTCTCATCGAGTATGAGTGTCTGAAGGCTGGAAAGAGACGAGAGTTCATGAGGAATGGGTCCAAAGAGGAAGTTAGAACTCACATTGAGAATCTCTAATGAGTACAAACGGTTGATTTTCTCAGGTAACCGACCCCATAAACCGAGGGACACTAAGGTGAGAACCTTAACATCAGGGAGCTTAACAAGAGTGGTAACGAATGAGTCTAATGAGAAACTCCTCGGTAACATATGGGATTTTCTGTCTCCTATAATGTGGAGCTGCGTTACACTATCTTCATAACATTCAACGGTTAAAGAGGCATTTGGCTCTGAGTTGCAGAAATCTGTGAAGTTGTTCCAGCTGCTTAAGACATTTGGATAGTGGAGAAACTCTTGCAGCCTCAAAAGGGTTTGAGATTGAGATGATTGAAGCTGTGTTGATCCGTCGATGGAGGCTAAAAGCAGAACCAGAAGCAGTAATGGCAAGCCACAAAAGTGTTTCTCCATAGCCACACACAAGGCCATAAAACACATACAACTACTTAGGCAAAGATCATCACACACCTGCAAAGAGGGACACAATAACTTCATGAATCACATTTATAGACAAAGTACTGAGAAACAGAGAGAGAAAAAATTGAATCTAGACATCTGATTCTTACTCTTTTCTCATTCAGAGTATATACACAACAGTAGATAAGTTAGAAATACACATTTTCTAAATTTAAGGCTAAGTGAAGCGATCATTTGACAGATAACAACAATAATATATATACTTTTTTGCATGTGGATTCCTGAGAGACAGGAAGAACTCACCACCTGTGTTATAGATTATCCTCAGGAAGAGGAAATGCTGAAAAAAATTGAGCCAAAGAGATGTTTACCTTTGGAATTTTATTTTCCTGGAAAAAATCAGTTTCCTTTTAGATGAAGAAATACCTTTGCAAACTTATGAAGCAACTGTGAAACGAATATTGATTTTATTTTTTTTATAAGAGAGTTCCCAAGAAAATCCCCTGAAACAGAGGAAAGTTCCTCAAGGAGTTATGAAAACATTCAAGATTTTTTCACAGAGTGAGTGGTTGTGTTTTTTGTAAGGATAAAAAAACAGAGTATACTATGAGAACAATATAAAACCCTACAAAATATATATATTTTTAAGACAACAAAAAGTTGTGAAAATCAATGTAAAGAAAACATTATAGCAACCATACAATTGAGTAAACTGTCACTAGCTGACGACAGTGAGTCTGGTCCTTCTCTCTAGTCTCTATCACGAGAAGAAGACAACAAGAAGAATTTTAAAAGATTATTACGAAGAGTAGAATGTAGTAAAAATAGAATTAAGAAAACAATAATATTGAAATTGATCACATGCATTACTATCAAATATCGAATCCCACCAGCTCTGCCCGACAGTTTGTTCTGTTTACTTTATTTTTGGATTGAATCACTGTCTTTTTGAATCACCGTCAATATTATTTTCTCAGCTCTAAATATTGTTCATATTTTATCATCACTTTCAAAAAAAAAAAAAAAACAAGCACGAAAGACAGAACCCACTCGGGCCAAAGCTGTGGCAAAAAAGGGGATAAAAAGTAAATAAAGAAAATATTCTTTAGAGCTTTAGGGTGTGGTCTACCATTTACCAATACTAAAAGTCTTCAATGTTATATTCTAAAATTTCATGTGCATATTAACTTTACTGACAAAAGTCTCTATATCTAGTTTTCTGTTAATGGGCTATGCTCAACAAAAAATAACTAAAAGCATCACTTTTTGACATAAATTTATTAATTTTTAGATACTCTAAAACTAAATATAAATATATGTAGTGAAATATTTTAGTTGATAAATTTTTGATGTAAATGTTTAAATACGCTGAATAAAATTATTGAAATAGTCTTCTTACAAAAAACTATGTAAATACTATTTTTAGAGATTTTTTTGATAAAGAAAAGATGGGTTTCATCTATTTATCAAAAACACTTTTTTCAACAAGAATTGAATTCGAATGTGTGAATGTCTACTAAACACTTTTTTACTACTAGGCCACAAAGGAATGGAAAATTTGGAAATAAAAAACTTGTAAATCAATGTAAAGTGAATTAAATTAACCAAAATGGCATTACAATCACGTGTGATTTTTATCAGAAGCAACCAAACCGAAACAAACCAGATAGATCCAAACCATAAATTATCAAGATGAAAATAGTTTATTAAGATGAAAATTAAAAAGTGAGGTTGTGGCACAGACTGTTATGTATTTTTCGCACGATGGCATCCATCAGAAGGGTCACATCAGACTTTTTGTAAAGTGACACATGTGAATTCCACCCTTCCATCTTCTACGTTCTACCTTTAATTTTCTTTCTTTTTGAAGAAATACTATAACAAATTAGATACGAGTTATCTAGTATTTGCTAACTGCGTCTGCTTTTAAAAGATTAGTACATATCTAAAATGATTCTTAACAGTTAGATCAAAAATAATAAATATAAAATGATTAGTAGAAAGCAAGAGAGAGTAACATGTAAGATACATTAGGTTAAGTAAGACGTACGTTAGAGGTGAGGTCATTTTCGCCTTGTGTTGTAATAAATTAGGTTAGATGGTTCGTTCAGCGCTTTAGATTAATATGGTCTATAGTTGTGAGTCGTAATTGTCAAGTGACCATCTACTAAGTTATCAACCACATCGATCTTTAATTTATTTTTTTCATTTTGTGGTATAATCCAAAGTGTTATATTGTACATGATAGCCATTAAAAAAATCGAAAGAAATTTAAATATACATATCACGTTTTGTGTGCAACTGTCGCAAATAGCATGCATGTGTTATTATTGGTCTATGATTCGTTACAAACCATGACAGATGTTTTGTCTGTATTGTTCTTGTTTTAATTATTTTAGTAGCTAGCTTAAATTATTACAACAAAATGCCAAAATGGTGAAACGAAATCTCTAGCTGTGGGAGTTGTTTGTAACTTTGTATAGGCTATATAGAACTTTCCCCTTTCTGAATGAATACTTGATTTCTTTATAAGTTATGGATCTCTGTGATGTTATCTATATAAGTTATGGAGCTATATGTGAAGATTGTGTCAGTAAGTGTCATTCCCTCCCTTGGAATGATAAGAGCTATAATAGCAAGCTTCCCCACCCTCTTGATAACTGAAGCTCCTAGCAAGCCATCACTGCTTTGAGTTTTTATCGGTATGTAAAAAAAGATGCAACCATTTTATAAGTTACCTGAGGTTTGGAAGATAGGTCTCAGAAACGTTTTAGTCATGCTTTCTTGCTGAGGTAGAGGTTCTCTTAATTCTTATTGATATCTACACATACTTGTTTTCACAAGTGCCCTCTGTTATGTATGATCCAGGAATTTAGAAAGAATGTCGGGCTAAGGAACATCACATTAGTATGTTGGGCTAAAGGGCATCTTTTTAAACGGTTCAGTTTCATTTGTTGCTCTCACCAATGTGTAGGCCCGCTAATGTGTGAAGCTTGTGATTATACGATCTAACACAATATACTACTTGTATTTTTTTTTTGGACAAATACTACTTGTATTTAAAATCTATTGAAATAAGTGCTTTTCATCTACTAGAGGACGTGGATATCATATCATAATCATTCACCTACTTTGTTTACCAAATAAATTTTCTCCGTTGGTTTGTGTGGCACAGTGTGATACTGACCCCAAAAAAACGACGTTGTATTGCTGGAAAAACAAACTTTAATTGTGAATCTTTCCACCAACCCCATTGTAGGATCCCACCCACCAGTCCCGCTTCCTCCATTCTCCTCAATGTAGACACACCAACTCTCCTTCTCCCCTCACGTTTTAATGCCTTAGTTAACCCTTTAAATTAATTACTATAGTACACTAATTTACCCAAGTAACATAGTGACACGCCGTAAATACATTTGTTTTATTATAACAGTTAGAGGAGCAGAGTTAAATTATAAATGTCAAAAGTTGTACAAACTTGACCATGCCCTTAATGAATTTGAAAGTTTCAAGCTAACAGTTAGAGGAGCAGAGTTAAAACGTGCGGAATACATGGAAATACGTATATTACTTTCTATATTAGACTAATATAAATCCATATAATGATATTATTATACACTAATCAACATGTGTATCACTCAATATTTATTTAAATTTAATTTTGTAAGAAAACAGAGTTTAAAATAATCAGCCACCACCGTAGAGTGTGAGAGAAAGGAAAAATGTATAATAAATGTTTTATGGCTATAAATAAGGTAACAGAGGCACTCTCCATCGTCGCGTCTCTTGCCATCTCCTTCACTCATTTCTAAACACTTGTTCCACGTCTCTCCGTAAGGTACGCCTCCGAGTTTCCATGGCCTCCTCATGACTATTCCTGTCCTTTGCCTTCCCACTCTCTTATTTAGCTTTCGTCCCTTTTCTTTTCGTCTTTGAATTCTTGAAGTTCGTTTCTTCGCCTTGTGTTTTTAATACTCAGATCATCTAATCCTGTGAGTGAGTTTCTATAATACAATACACACATCTTCAGTTATTTCATGTTTACAGATTCTTGGATCTCTGTTTGAGTACTTATGATTCTCACTGACATCTTCTAATGATCGAATCATGTTACCTATGATTCGGACATCGTTTGTTTGATATTTCAAACTCTTATACACTCTGTTTCTTTTGTCTCTATACATACGACAAAACCTGCAAAAGTTATTTACCTTTTTATTATTTTCTATTATAGCATTGTACTTTATAAGTACAAGACTTGCAGTTTTAAGACTATGTTTGATTTTGTGTCTGATTTTGATTTTTTTGGTTGAATGTAGTTTTAAAAAAAAAAAAGAACAAAGAAAATGGCATCACACATTGTTGGATACCCTCGTATGGGACCTAAGAGAGAGCTCAAGTTCGCGTTGGAATCTTTCTGGGATGGCAAGACCACTGCCGAGGATTTGAAGAAGGTGTCTGCTGATCTCAGGTCAGACATCTGGAAACAGATGTCTGCAGCTGGGATTAAGTACATCCCAAGCAACACTTTTGCTTACTATGACCAGGTGCTAGACACCACCGCTATGCTCGGTGCTGTTCCTCCTAGATACGGATGGAACAGTGGTGAGATTGGTTTTGATGTTTACTTCTCCATGGCTAGAGGTAACGCCTCTGTTCCAGCCATGGAAATGACCAAGTGGTTTGACACCAACTAGTGAGTTCTCTACTCCTTTCTCTTCTCCAATGTAACATATTTAGGACCGGTTATGGGCACATCTGGATGAAACATTCGTATTGTCCTTGCCCATGTTCCCTAAATTTTAAAGAGCTATTATGCATAGGTTCTATAACCTCAAATATTTTGGTTTATTATTAGGAATTTTAGGTCTTTACTGTCATATTTTTTTATTAAGACTAATCTAAAAAATGTTCATAACCTTATAAAATATTTTGTTGCAGCCATTACATTGTCCCTGAGTTGGGTCCTGACGTGAAGTTTTCTTATGCATCTCACAAGGCTGTGAATGAGTACAAGGAGGCCAAAGCTGTACGTACCGTTACTCCCTATTTGAATATAGGCTTCTTTTATTCTGATATTTGAGAGTACTATGCGGTGTTGTTTGTGCAGCTTGGTGTTGAGACCGTTCCTGTACTTGTTGGTCCTGTCTCTTACTTGCTTCTTTCCAAGCTTGCAAAGGGTGCAGACAAGTCGTTTGATCTTCTCTCCCTTCTCCCCAAAATCCTCCCAATCTACAAGTAAGTAATTAATCTATATGCCTTTTGGCACGACCATACATAATATAATAATCAAATTTGTAAATGATGGAAAATTAGCTAGAACAGCGGGATACCAAATTTGGTTTATTTTACGTTGCTTCTTATCTAATTCTATATTTAGGCGGTTCACAACTTTAATCAAGTGCTCTATTTGAGGCTATGAAATGTGTTTCTGACATGCCTTTGTGCTCAGGGAAGTCATTGAGGAGCTTAAGGGAGCTGGTGCCACATGGATTCAGTTTGATGAGCCTCTTTTTGTCATGGATCTAGAGGGTCACAAACTCCAGGCTTTCAGCGGTGCCTATGCTGAGCTTGAATCAACTCTCTCTGGTCTGAATGTTCTTGTGGAGACTTACTTCGCTGATGTCCCTGCTGAAGCATTCAAGACCCTTACTTCCTTGAAGGGTGTGACTGCCTTTGGATTTGATTTGATTCGTGGAACCAAGACCATTGACTTGATCAAGTCTGGTTTCCCCCAGGGCAAGTACCTCTTTGCTGGTGTTGTTGATGGAAGGAACATCTGGGCCAATGACCTTGCTGCCTCTCTCATCACCTTGCAGTCACTTGAGGGTGTTGTTGGTAAAGGTATTGTCAACCACTCACTTAGAAGTGTGTTTTTTTTAACTCGTTGGTTATGTTCTTTGTACATTTGGTGCAGACAAGCTTGTTGTCTCAACCTCTTGCTCTCTTCTTCACACTGCTGTTGACCTTATTAACGAGACTAAGCTTGATGCTGAAATCAAGTCTTGGCTAGCATTCGCTGCTCAGAAGGTCGTTGAAGTTGATGCATTGGCCAAGGCTTTGGCTGGTCAGACTAATCAGGTATTGCAACAAAAATAAACTTGTTTCTCTAGTGAAACCCTAAACACTACAGCTCTCTAACACTTCACACACTCTTTCAGAGCTTCTTCTCTGCCAACGCAGAGGCTTTGTCTTCAAGGAGGTCTTCTCCAAGAGTCACCAACCAGTCTGTCCAGAAGGCTGTAAGCTCTTCACACTCAGTGTCCTTTGAACGGTCATGTTTGTATTTGTATTTGATGATTTGTGATTCTTTTAATCCCAGGCTGCTGATTTGAAGGGATCAGACCATCGCCGTGCTACTGAAGTTACCGCAAGACTAGATGCTCAGCAGAAGAAGCTTAACCTACCAATCCTCCCAACCACAACCATTGGTTCCTTCCCACAGACCGTGGAACTCAGGAGGGTTCGCCGTGAGTACAAGGCCAAGAAGTTAGTCTCTTGAACTAAACCAGTTGAGCATTGTTCATTTTTAAGTAGTTTGCTAACTGCCTCTCTTGTACTAGAATCTCTGAAGAGGATTACGTCAAGGCCATCAAGGAAGAGATCAAGAAAGTTGTTGACATCCAAGAGGATCTTGATATCGATGTTCTTGTCCATGGAGAGCCTGAGGTGAGTCGTCTAACACTTAATCAACTAATCATGACACGTTCTGTCTCTTACTCTGTTTTTAACAACATTGTAGAGAAACGACATGGTTGAGTACTTTGGAGAGCAGTTGTCAGGTTTTGCATTCACAGCAAACGGATGGGTGCAATCCTACGGATCTCGTTGTGTGAAGCCACCGATCATCTACGGTGACGTGAGCCGTCCCAAACCAATGACAGTCTTCTGGTCTTCAACAGCACAGAGCATGACCAAACGTCCCATGAAGGGTATGCTTACAGGACCAGTCACGATTCTGAACTGGTCTTTTGTCAGAAACGACCAGCCTAGGCACGAGACGTGTTACCAGATCGCTTTGGCTATCAAAGATGAAGTGGAAGACCTAGAGAAAGGCGGTATTGGAGTGATTCAGATCGATGAAGCTGCGCTCAGAGAAGGGTTGCCTCTTAGGAAAGCAGAACACTCTTTCTACTTGGACTGGGCTGTTCATTCTTTCAGAATCACTAACTGTGGTGTTCAAGACAGCACTCAGGTAAAGATCTTTATCTCAAACAGTGTTGAGTGTTTCTGTAACTAACTACTAATGGGTTGTTTTTGTCTTTCTTTAGATCCACACTCACATGTGCTACTCACACTTCAATGACATCATCCACTCCATCATTGACATGGACGCTGATGTTATCACCATTGAGAACTCTCGTTCAGATGAGAAGCTTCTCTCTGTGTTCCGTGAAGGAGTGAAGTACGGTGCAGGTATTGGTCCTGGTGTTTACGACATCCACTCGCCGAGAATCCCATCCGCGGATGAGATTGCAGACAGGGTCAACAAGATGCTTGCGGTTCTTGAGAAGAACGTCTTGTGGGTTAACCCTGACTGTGGTCTGAAGACGAGGAAGTACACTGAGGTTAAGCCAGCACTTAAGAACATGGTTGATGCGGCCAAGCTTATCCGCTCCCAGCTCTCCAGTGCCAAGTGAAGAGGCTTGAAGAAGACATTATATTTCATGGTTTGTGTTTTTGCTTGATTTCAATAACTTTTCTTCCAAGAAAATATAGTAGCCAAAATTAGGTTTTGATGAAATATGTACCTCTCTGTTTTTCTTTTGCAATGTTTTTTTTTTCTTTTGCAATGTTATATTATGTACGTATCTTTGTTTTCTCTGGCCACTTGAATGAGAATGGCGATTTTTATATTCAAGGAAATTGTTGTGTATTTGACATACTCAATCTTCTTATCATCATCATCATTACCGTTGTCTCTGTTCTCAAACCATGGACACAGAAACATAGTTCTAAGGGTTCACTTCTCTCTGCCCTGCTTCTGTATACACGAGTATAAATTGTATCAAACGACATCCTTTCAATGTCACTATGAAAATTATGTATAACTATTATACAACGGGCCAAACTCTAATACCATTTCAGTGAGCATCCCAGTCTAGATGAATACGAATGTGGAGAGAATCAGGAGACAGAAAATGAATATTGAAACTCTGATTGAAATTTACTTTTTTTTATCTTTCGTATCTGTAGTATGTCCAAACAAATACAGGAAAAAAAAACTATTCGAGAAAAAGAATCTGAATGAACCTTTATCAGATTTACAATGATGTGGAAAAAAAAGAAAAAAAAAAAGATACCTCCAGCTTCACGGGAGACCTTAGAGAAGGATGAACCATAACGGTCGTCCTTTGCTGCATAAGGGCGCTTTGGAGGCGGAAGGCTTTTGACGTATAAAGAGTATGCAACTAAAAGAATGAAACTTAAAAAAAAAAACTTATTCTCAGAAAAGAAAAGAAAAGCCGGTAACTATAGAACAATCAAATGACACTTGACGGCAGAATCTGCATCGTTGTCACAATGCTAGTCATTGGGATCCCATTCTTCATCCTGGTCAAAAGCTGAAGCTACCTTACTTTTAGCAAACTCTTCTTCAGTTTCTGACTGTTCAGTGAGAAGGTCATGTTCATAATCAGCCTGATCACCATCATCAGTTTTACTCTCTTCAACCCCAGCTGATTTTATCCACTTAGGGCATTCATCCTCACCTCCATATAGAAATCTGCCATCATCACTTCGTATTTGTCTGGAATCCTCGAGGGCCGATGTTCTGCATGAGCATTCAGGAAGTGGATGCGAAAGAAACAACCTGGGTTTCGACAGCATTGACTGCCTGATAAGCCCACTCTCACCCAAACTTGAGTTGAGATGTTTTCTCACACGAAAAGTCCAGTTACGGTCGGGATGGTACATGTCCTCACGGGTAATGTTGAAAACTTCTTGAATAACTTTCCTGTTTGAGAAAAAATCAGTAAACAGCCAGTGATTAATCTGCGACAAAGATGCTCCATGGAGTAGTGAGGTAATGCCAACAAGCTCTAGATAGGGTTTCATTCAATGTCGAGTAATAAACTTTCTTACCTGTCTGGTCTATATGTTCGTGAGGACGGTCTTTCATAGAGCCTCTGACCCATTACCAAACTTGAAAAATCTGGCTGTCCACTACCATCGTTGTTGAAACCAGGGAAAAACACATCAGCTTCTACAGATACAACAAAGTCAAGTGCATCCCACAGTAACCTGTGTGCTTGGTTCCTAAGATCCATGGGTGAAGGGGTTGGTTCTGTATCATTCTCTGTAAGCCAACCATACCACCCTTCTTTTTCGTGCTGGTAGATAGGTCTGTCTGGAGGAGGAGGGAGAGGTCTAGGCCGAGTACCTGCCTTGTTCCACTCTTCTTTGAGCTGCTTATCGCTTTTTCGAGGAGGCATTTCAAATGTGTTTTCTGGAAGAGGTGTCTCAGGACCAACCAATTCTGATAATTCTTCCGTGCTGCATAAAGAAGTTCGATCCACTAAATTAGGGAACATGGCACGCAGAGCGATCAAAACACGTTGGCCGCCAAACATTTCAGAACCAGCTAAGTATATAATCGCTTTTTGAGAGTAACCCAGTGCTTTCAGAAGAATTCCAACCTGCGAAATTTCAGTACCAATAAACTCTTAAGCATCACAAAAGCTAATGCAGTTCCATAGGAACAGCAATAGGGAAGCGATCCAATTGGTGTATTAGAATGTCAGCATAAGGGGTGTTCAGGCTTGTAAACAGTGTGTTACATCAGAATTACACATAAATGTAAAAAACTTATCGTGATATAAAAATGTGACCATATAAGCAATTTTTGAGAAAGCTTTGGGTTCTACCTCTTCTGGCATCAGTGGACATAGACCTTTGTCCCTGCGCAAGCGCGAGTCTACAATCAGTTCTTCTGAAATAAACCTCTGCTTAATCATCTGGGCCCGCCGATACTGAATAAGTTCACTGTGAAGATCCTTTAAGGATTGAAACGAAGAATAGAGTCAGACAGTTGAAACTTCTTCTCCATGTAACTCGAGCACATTGGTTATACAGGGAAAAAGCATATCTGGTTGTTTAATAAAAGAATACGGATGGAGAAGGTTGGAAACTTTTACCTGGAAAAGCTCAGCACAACCATGATATGCCAATTTATCCCTCACTAAGCCAGGATGATAAGCTAGGAAGGGTTGACCTGATTTACGTAACCTGACAAAGGTAAAATACGTAACTCAATTATGTCAAGGACGTACGATTATTAGGGGTTGATAGACAAATCGTGACTATACGTAAATCATTTTTAGTTGCATAGTACTCCACCTAGAGATCCCAAGCTAGATTAAAAAAGAGCAACCCCGGCCACTTATTTCTTAGACTTCTCAGCTAAGTACTCTATCATTAAAGAAACAAAAGCTTAGCATGCAATGTTGTTTCCCTCCCTTAACAATCGAAAGCCATAACTATCTCCTGTTTTCGCCAACTTAATTTTTAATTTGAAAGTATCACAAGTACCTGTCCACCATCTTCTTGCCAAGCACCTGGATTTCTGAACGAAGCTGGAGGGCGTGGAAAGAAACTCTACACCTTAGTCTTTGAAGTTCAAGCATTGAAGCAGGCAAAGTTGACTGAAAACAATACAACTTTGTTGAGGATAAAGCGCATTGTTTAACTCACATAATAACTTATTACATTTAAACGTATAATAACCAAACTGTGATATAACAAGTGATGGTATTTTTCAAGCAGAAAGATATCTAGCCAAAGATCTCTACAGATTTCGAAGTTACTGCGTACAAGCTATATCACTCTAAAGGAGAGGGAAAAAACACGCATTACCTGCAAGCATCCCCCGTCAGAGACGATCAATCCAATAACATTAGCTTTCTTTAACTTTGGCAATACATCCTCGAGGTAAAAATTTGGTGATGCAGAGTTTTTGGGCTTAAACAGAGGAAACTCATTCCTTTTCCTTGCGGCTTTCAAGTTCTCAGGGAGGACCTTGGCAATGATAACATCATTTTTAAGAAAGGATATAAACTGCTCTTCATCGTAAAGATAGGAGAAACTCTTGAACTTGTTGCTGCTAGCATATAAAAATGCACTAGAGTAAATACGAGTCTGATACCAAGGCAAAGAAACATGGTTTAAGGGAAGATAATGAAGAAACGTGAAAAACTGTAACGAACCACGTAGTGGATAGAGTTAGGCGTACCTAATGCCTTTTGAGCGAAGACTGTCTTGAAGCTCTGGAATGATAAGAGTAGCATTTAGAAGCCTGGATATGGTGACAAGGTCACATATCTAGAAAATGTGCAAATATGTTATCAACATGAATAAAAGAAAGAAAGAAAGAAAAAAACGAATTTTAAACTATCAAGTCAAGTGATACATACAGAAGATCTGATCTTGTCAAATCCTCCAAATATCTTTGCATAAATGAATCCATTGTTTTTTGAACTGGGCGCTGCAAAGACACAGTACCAAAAAAAAATTACGAAAGACCCCAAGAGGCTTTTTCATGCTCAAACAAGTAAGTATCCAACACAAACGAACACATCAATAATGGCTCCCAATGGTTTGATGCAAAAATGGAAAAAAAAAACAGTGCTGCAGATTAATCTCTCTAACTTGAAAATGATTGAGCATCTTATAGACAGCAATGATCAAAATGCAGAACAGATAACATATCACAAACAAACAAAGATAGAGTTAGTACCAGGATAACTAGTTCTTGGATTGGCATATGGCTGCAAGGTCTCTAGTGCTTTGACAGGCCGCCATAAGTGCTTATTTCTAAAATCCTGCAACAGTGAAGAAATCAAAGAGAAGACCAAACAAAAGTTAAAACAATATTCTTCAAATTAAAAAAGAAACAAATTAAAATTCGTTTTTTCTTTCTACCTTTGCACCTAACAACGAATCAAAACCTTGCCAAAGGGAAGAATCTCTTGCATAAGAAGCCAACTGTACACCTGAAGACTTTGTAATCGAAAGATGAACAACGAGAGATCCTACTGATAATATGAGCACCAACAGCGCTATCCATTTTATCCTCGATCTGAACACCATCCGATAATCGAGCTCCTTCCCCCCTAGCTAAACAACCCCTAAATTCAAAATTCACAACATCAATTTGGAATCTCAAACACTGATAACGAACAAACAAACGAACGAGCTTCTTCTCCTTATTTTATTTTTTTATAATTACATACTCAATACGACGAATTCAAGACGAGATCCAGGTTCAATCGAGGAAGATTAGTCGCTGCAACAGCAACGCAATGCACGAGAAAACGAAGAGCGTTTAGGATCTGATCAGAGCGATGTGATTTCTCGAATCGAACTTCCCATGGAGAAAGCAAACAAGCAACGTCGAGCGTGCGTGGAAGCAGGGAGAAGAAGTAGTTCGAATTAAATGAGAGTCAGATCGAGAGAGAGAGCTCTAGGAGACAACTCACTGACACATTCCCAGAATTCGAAGACGTAGAAAAAATATTTTGCTGCCAGAGAGAGGACGGATGGTTGCTTTCTTAACAGACAAAGAACAGTTCTACTAACCGGCTTAGATTTCGGTTTACTATTCTCGGTTTAAGCTGCATACCAATATCCAATCGTATCACTTAAACATTGTTCTCAGTTTTGGACTTCGGTTCTCTACGGTTTGAACCGATAAACAAACAATCCTGGAATTGGAGCCCAAATTGTTTTCCCGGTTCAATTAGTTTCGTCGGAAAGTTTGTAAGAAACCGATATATTTTCCCTAATAACCCAAATATACCGGCTGTTACTTTTGTTAAATCCACACGATGTGGTGGTTTATGTATTTAAACCCGGTTTGGGTATTTATTTTATCATGATTCTCTAATTCTGTGGAAACAAATGTTTTGGATTTTGTAGTATATAACTCTTAATAAACAAATCTGATTTGAAAAAAAAAAGTTATATATTGTTTGTTTGAATCCATCTTTCACTACACAAAATATATATATGCATTTACATTGAATTTTTTTTTATCTTTCAGCAAACAAGCTTTTGCAACTTGTACTGATTTGGTCTCTGTTACGCAAAATTAATTATCATTTACATTGAAATTTCCGATCCATTGGTCTTTTTTCAATAAGAAACGAGTAGCATTAAAAATATATTCACGTAATAACTATGCATCTCTAGTTTGATGATCAAATCCAAACCTTTTCAGCCCTACTGAGATAAATCTGAAAAGCAAGGCTGGGTCAAGTACGAGTTTGGCGCAATATATGTCTGCTTCCAATGGCTCTTAGTGACGTGCACCGCAAGAAACATTTTTAGTGCTGAAGTTGCTTTACTGGTTCGTGCTAAAGAGTCACCATGCAAAACTCATGCAATATGTCACTGTAATTGTTTTTTAAAGTTTATAAGGAGATGTGCAGTCCACAAATATACTCTTATTCTGACTATTCAAATGAAGTCCCAAATGATTTCATATTCGGGTGGTCGCAAATTGAAAGTGTAGTGTAGTGCATTTGAATCCGAATTCATTATGTAATTGTAATTATTAGTTACACCAAAATGGCATTCACATCTAAGTTTTTTTTTTCATTCACATCTAAGTTTTTTCATTCACATCTAAGTTTCTATCCTGTTAGTCTATATTGGTTAGAAAAATGAAAATAAACAAATATATTTATTAAGTTTGGTAAACGTTAATTTGGTCTTATTATCTACTAGAATTTGGATGGATATCAGATTTGATTCTGTTCAAATTGGTAATAAATTTTATCAAACAAAAGTGCTAATAAATTAGTATGATTTTATTCCTTATAATCGGTTACATTGACCTTGACTTGATAAATATTGACTGAAACGCTCGATACACCATTATCTATTCTATAAAATGTTCACAAAAGCTAAAACATCCATCCTCTTATACATATCCAACACCTGTTGTAATACTATTCTCTACAAGTAAAACAATGGTGAAGCTATCAGTAAAGTTTGCTTTCGTTGCCCTTTTAGCTGTTGCATGCTGTAAGTTTTATTGTATGAAAGAAATAAATTGTTCTACATGTTTATATATATGACAATATATTACTTTTGGTATTGTAGTGATATTTGCTATAACAATTCAAAGTGTTGAGGCAAATCGTCTGTTACCGGAGCAAACTCCTGTGGTGCATTATGAAGCTTCTCCGCAAGTTGTGAAACCACAAGACTTTCAGTGTAGGGAAGGGTGTCATGTGAGCTGTATTCCCATTCAGCTAGTTATTCGTTGTGTTTGTATATGCTGATTCTTCATGTTTGTGTGCAATGGAACTGATAAGAGATACTGATAAAAAAAAATTATGAGACATTGGTTGTGTTCATTTATATAATATTACATTTCTATATTGTTTTGAGAAAACTCATAGAGAAATCCCAAATTTTAGCCAAAAAAAAAAAAAGAAAACTCAGAGAAATATTTTGTTTTAAGGAACAATTCATTTATTATAAAAGCTAAAGGATCTACACCTGTGAAGAGTTCTAGTTACAAAGGTAGGTTTTTGTCAAAGCGTCGACCGCCCATTCTATTCTTTTGGAACGAACGAAAATATACAAAAATTGAAAGATGTAGATAGAGATTCCATATCCGACATAATTCTTTAGATATTCATCGGTTTGGTGTTATAATAAACAGTATCTATATCTATAAAAGAAAGATGTATCCCACCTGCTGACACCTAGGATTCCACCTAAGAAATTCGAGCTCTGACATCGCGACACCTGTCCATTTATATGAAGCGCATCGTTTCATTTATTCCGTTCGTTAGTGGGCTTCGCGTGTTATAATTGGGCTCAGTCTCATATTCGCGTGTTATATAGATTCTCACAGTACGATGCCTTCATCCCACCAGGTCATGTGACATTACATTATATATAAAAACAAAACGACTACATAATATATAAAAACAAAACGACCCCAAAAACTATGTTATAATATAATGAATGCATACAACAGCTACAATAGCTATAATTCACTCACTAAACATTACTCCCTCCGTTTTCTTTTATAAGTCATTTTAAAATCTTACATATAGATTAAGAAAACCATAAATTTCTTATATTTTCTAAACAAAAACATCATTAATTATTTACATAACCACAAATCAACCAATGGAAAAATAAAAGACATATTATCATTGGTCATACAAGGTTAACTGTTAATAAATTTTACATAAAAACCGAAAACGTCACATAATTTGGAACAAAAAATTTCCTCTAAAACGAATTATAAAAGAAAACGAAGGGAGTATCATTTAAGTCATATTGTAAAAAATAAAATATCATAAACTTTTTATATTTTATCTTCAATAGTATAAAATTTTAATTAGTATTTTATAAAAAGGATAAATTAATACTATAATCTGGATAAGATTATAAAAGCATATTAAATTTTATTTTCAATAGTGAATAATAATTAACAAAAATGCATATTAAAAATGTAATACTACTAAATGTATCAAACATAAAATATTTTTTTTTATATTTATTTTATAATATAGTTAAAATTATATCACAAACTAATACAAAATTTTATTAAATAAATATATTATTTTGTTATGTGCTTTTGATATTTAATAGTCTGTAATTTTGAATATAACTAATATTTTATTAATATATACATAAAATATAATATTGTTAAAACAAAAATATAAATGTAAATAAATTTTATAAAACATCAAAGTACAAAAATTTAATATCTAAATTTCACAAAATAATTATTTGTTAATCACATATAATAAAAATATAAACATTAATACTAAAATTGAAAATATCAAATAATATAATATTATTTCTGGTGTAGAATTTAGTGTTATTGTTGGAAATGACAAAAACAAATTTGATACCAAAACACTACACCAAATTTGATATCATTGTTAGAGATTCCCTAAGTGTTTCTATCTTCTGATTTTAGCCGGTCATCTTCAAATATGATATAAATAGTGTTTCTAACTTCTGGTTTTAACCGATCATTTTCAAGAATGACATAAATATCAAAAACAATAACAATTGTTAAAAACAAATAATACTGAAATTTTAAGCACCTCATTCTCCCTATATTAAATACCCCCAATCAAAAGAGCGAAACCCATAAAAATACTAAAAAAACAAAATCTCATATAAATTAGATCGATTTATGAGTGTTATAACAATATACAATCATACACAATACCGAGAATGTCCTCATATTATTTAAGCTTATTTATTTGGGATGTGGTATTGACAAAACTAATCATTTCACATACTTGCACTCACAGCCAACTGAAATAGAGATAAGTTTACAATGATTTTATGTTTATATTATCGGAACACCAAATCCCGCGCGTAGCGCGGGCTCGCCCTAGTAACTAACTATATGATGTTGAAGATTACTGGCTTTTCTTTAGATATTCATCGGTTTATAAATAATTAATTGTTGTTTTGGATAGTATATTAATTGTTAATAATTAATATCTTATATTTTGAAGATTATATTATTATTACTTTATATCTTATAACAGTCCAATATAAACACAAAACGACCTTAATTTATTAATTATCTTTACCAAACCAAAAAAAACTCGTTATATATGAAATATCAAACTGGGGGAAAGCATAGTACAATAAAATACTAACCTTAATTTTGTAGATAATGGACGTTAATATCTTTTGCATCTTTCTTTTTATGTATATTTATATTTTTGTGATATTCTCTTACATTTCTTTATTTCTAATGCTATATTTGATCAACTAAATTAATTCCAACAGTATCTAGTATCTACAAATAAAAATTACAAAATCAAAAGCCTATATATATTGATGTGAAAGCAAAAAAAAAATCACCATATTTCCATACAAACATAAATAAACAATAAGGAAGCTTACTTTATTAGGTGACATTTTCTTTCTTTCTTTTTTCTCGTCTTGTGATGCTTTCAAGTTTTGTGGGGGCTTTGTACGTGTTCTTCTTACTCTTTGGGTGAGACTCTATTATGCTTATTTCCTGAACTATCACCACGACAACAAATGAAACATAGTGAAGCAAATTGAGAATTAATCAAAGTTATTAAACCATTTTGAAAATGTTACTAACATTTTTGGTTTACCTTTACTTTTTTCCAGGACGCAATATGCAGTTTTTGCCATTTCTAGAGAGCATAAATGAAAAAGATATAATTAGATTACAAATAGGTTAAAATAATTTTATTGAGCAAAAAGAATAAGCGTTTTTAGTTTCTCTAACCTGAGCTTTAACCTTCATCTGCTATCTTTGAAGTAAATATCAATCGTAGCATACGTGTGTTCTTCTTGTGCTCATTTCATTGTCACTGAAAGAATTTTTTCTGACACAAAAGTATTTCTATCTGGATCTAGAATTGTAGATTCGGCAGTGTGTGGATACCATCATTTAGAAGTTTGAAGTAGTTACAAAGAATTTAGGAATTCACAATTTTGGCTGTAATTAGTAGAAAAACAAACGTAAATTTATAGTAGTGTGAGTTATTTTGAAAACTGTTATCAGTTACAATTAGATCGATTAGATAGTGGACATAGTTGAGAAATATTAGTGTTTTTCTTTTTGTAGAAAACAATAAATAGAATTACGAAACTGTTTTTGCAATTAAAATTTTTGTTTTTCTTTTTTTAAAAAAAAAAAATTATGAATCACATGCCACATGTCAAGATTTGATTGACCAAGTGACTTGTGCTTTAGTATATAGAGATTAATTGTTGTTTTGGATAGTATATTAATTGTTAATAATTAATAAACACATAAAATTTTAAGAATTTCTTAACATTTAGACCAAAAACTAGTATTCACATCAAAATATCTTATGTCATGGAACAAATTTTTTGTAAATCTATATACAATAAAAAGTTTTTATCTTGAATTTTATTTTCTTCATCGTTTTCTACTGACGGTCGGTCATCCTTTTTTTTTGGTCAACGGTCCGTCATCCTTAGATCCGATTTAGATAAAGTTATAAAGTTAATTACGTCGTAAAGGCAATAGAAACATCCGGATCCGTGGCGCAATGGTAGCGCGTCTGACTCCAGATCAGAAGGTTGCGTGTTCGATTCACGTCGGGTTCAAAACCCCGAAAATATCTCCGGAACAATTTTTTTTAACCTTTTCGAATCTACGATTTGCCCCAAATTGTCCTAATAGATGTTCTGATTCTTGAGAAATTAGGTTTTGATCTTATCTCAATCCTTCGATTCCATCCTACCTTTGTTTCTCCTCGCTCTTTGAATTGCAATCAAAGCTCCATGGATCTCCATGTTCCAATTCTCTTCTTCTGTGTGATAGCTGTCTCATGCTTTCCTTCTGGGTTCGCTTCATCTCCCGTTGACTTCTCCGTCTGCAATCACGAATTCGAGCTGTTTCGGTTCGATCTACACTCGAAATGCCCTCTTTCTCTCCATCCAAGCCCTCCTATAAAGGTATTGTGACTTACTTCTAGGGTTTGTATTGGCTTTCATGAGTTAGATTAATTGAGTTTGTGTAATAAAGCGTCACCAATTGTTGTCTAATATCTCTGTCCTGAAATATGATGTTGCAAAATTACAAATTGGATCTTAAAGTTTTGATTTTTCAATACGACAGGTAGATGGGGACTCGCTGGACAGGTTAATGGCTTTGAACCACGATGGAAATGCTTTTATGTCTGTGCTCTTTTATGCTTCTTGGTGCCCCTTCTCACGTGCTGTGCGACCTAAGTTTGATGTGTTGAGTTCCATGTTCCCTCAGATACAGCACCTATCTGTTGAGCATTCTCAAGCACTACCATCGTAAGCAGCCTTGTTTACTTACTACTCTTCCTTGTTGAAAGCACTACATAGTTATGTTATTCCATCAGCTATTCTACTTAGTATAGAAAGGAAATGGATTGAATGACTGACTCATAGTTTGCCTTTTCTGTTGAGATAGGATCAGTGTCTTTACTTACAAGGCTATGTGTGTTTGCTGTTACTTTATCTTACATTCCCTTGATAAACACTCATTTGATTTGTATTTCTTGATCATGAATTTAGGTTTGCTATACATCATTACCCTGTCTTACTTGTGTAATTGTCTCATTAGTGGCTGCCTCTTCCGTTTACTTATAGGTCTCATCATGTTTTTTTTTGGGCTTTGCCTTTGTTTATTAACTGGTTTTATTAATTGATTTGTTGCAGTGTATTTTCAAGGTATGGTATCCATAGCTTACCTTCAATCGTGATGGTAAACCAAACTTTTAAGGCGCGATACCGTGGTCGGAAGGATCTTACTTCCCTGATTGAGTTCTATGAAGAATCAACAGGTGATTCACCACACCACGTATTTGCGTGTGTTATATTCCAGTCGAATCTTTGGCTGGCACATCTCTGTTTGAAAAAAAATCAATCAAAATATTAACTGATGATTATTATGGTTTTACAGGTCTCAAACCTGTCCAGTACGTGGCTGAAGCGGAACCAGCAACCACCTTAGACACTACCAATGACAACCTGATCACATGGTTACACAATGGGGCATCTATTAGTGAAATATTCAAACGAGATCCGTTCTTGGTACTCTCTCTGCTGTTTCTCTGTTTACGAATGGCGATCCTCGTCTTCCCAATAGCAGAATCACGCATGAAAGCATTATGGGCTTCTTATGTTCCCAATCTGAACCTGGAAAGATTTGGAGAGGTAAGCCAAGTGTTCAGCCGTGCTCTTCACATGGTCGATGTGAGGAGGCTATGGTTGAAACTAAGACTCGTCAAAACAAGGAACTTCCATGAAAGGGCGAAGAACGCACAAGCTTGGGCTTCATCTCTCGCGTCTGTCTCTCTGGGCCAAACTTCATCAGACCAATCCTGATCCCTTGAGAGATCCTTCTAGTTATCTTGTCAGCATTTGAAAGAGACAAGCTTTAAAGTGTGTTCTGGAAAAGTTCCCTTACATAGTATGTTATACTGACTTTTGAGTTAACTTGTCTGCAACCAAAGCATGTAAATCCAGGAACAGCTTCGCTCCTGTTTGTGAATATCTTTCTCTCTTTTTTGTTTTTTGTTTTTTTGTTTTGTTTTTATAAATCTGAGATATCTGTTTTGACCTCATTTCTCTGACTCGAGAATAATTTTGATTATTTCAGCTAACATTTCTCTGAATCTTATTATAATGTTTGATGAGTTGTGTTGGCTCGATGATAGTTACATATGGTATGGTAAGCCATTATCATGTGCATGCTACACTACAGAGGATATCGCGTAGCATTTTATGAATGTTTCATGGTTTACTACAAGCCTGAACCATTTTTCAAATATTATTGAAACTTAGGACACAGCTGTTTGGTTTGGCATTTAAACCGAACAAGAACTTAAAGCTCAAACAGATTCAATTCTTGCTGCTGGTTGGATAAGCAGCAGATTTCATTGCTCACATAAACTGTTTTATTTCGTACTTTTTTGAATACTACAACACCAGAATAGTAATTTCACATTGGGTCTCAAGGAGACGAAGTTTTCATTTTCTTAAACCCTTCTCTGTTCTTGAGAGATCTCCGTGGAGGTGGTGGTGGTCTGCTGAAATAGCCAACCAGATACATTACCGAAACCGCCACAAGAAACCCACATGGACAACCTATGAGTGCAGCTTTCCATGAGAAGAATGATTCATCTTCCTCTTCTTCCTCTGCTGGTTCTGTCAATGTTGCATTATTAAAACATGGTACTTGGATTTGCATTCCACATAGTTTGCTGTTGTTTGCATAAATATTTGGATCATTTAGCCTGTCTAGCTGAGGACTCTCAGGGATTGGACCTGTAAGCTTGTTGTTACTCAACCCCAAAGTATTCAGCTCACCGAGATTGGATAAAGTTTTTGGGATCTCTCCAGAGAGGTTGTTGTGTGAAAGGTCTAAGACCTCTATCTTCTCAAGACCTCCAAAGCTCTTTGGGATCAATCCAGAGATGTCGTTGTAAGAGAGGTTTAAAAGCTTTAAGCTTCTGAGATTGCCTAGAGAAGCTGGGAGTTCTCCTTGTAGCTTGTTCTTGGAGAGGTCTAAGAGTGTGTAGAGGTAGAGGTTTCTGTTGGAAAGACCTTGCTTTGAGTTCTTCCAGTTCACCGCCAAGTCTTGTATCTCGATACTGAAGCTGAGTACGAAACTAAAAGAGGAAGAGTTGCTTGTGGGAGATACTATCATCCCTGGGAGATTCCCAAGAGATGAAGGGAGAGACCCATCAAGCTCGTTGTCAGAGAGATCCAAGACCTTGAGGCTTGTGAGGTTTGATATGTCTTCTGGTATTGAACCTTTGATGGAGTTGTTTCTCAGGCTAAGCACCTCTAGTGATGGAGATAGCCCTGATGGGATGCCACCAGAGATTCTGTTGTCGTGAAGGTCAAGATGCATCAAGAATGGGAGATTTTTGAAGTCCTGAGGGAACTCGCCGCTGAAGTTGTTCTGACTCATGGAGAGCATTATGGTGGTAACGCCAAAGGAAGCTGGGACATCCCCTGAGAACTCGTTTGAAGATATGTCGAGAACCGCGAGCAATGAAAGGGGGCTAAATCTTGGGAACTCACCTGATAGCTTGTTCTTTGACAAGTCCAGTAATAGCAGCCTGTAGACCATTGTAATAGACTTTGGTACCGGTCCTGAGAAGTTGTTTTCAGACAGCATCAGTATCATGACCGCGGTTTCGCCTATAGTATCAGGGATCTGACCAGAGAAGTTGTTTCTTGATAGGGAAAGAACTGACAGATTGAAAGTCTGAAACAAACTAGGAGGCAGTGAGCCTGAGAGCCTGTTGTCTGACATGATTATGGTTCCAATTTTCAGATCAGCCAACCACTTTGGGAAACTTCCTTCAAGTCTGTTCATGCTCAAATCCAGGAACAGAAGAGATGTTTGGTTCTTGAGCCAATCAGGAATGTTCCCTTCTAAGCCACATGATCTAAGTGACAGATGTGTCAACTTAGAGAGTGCAGAGACAGAGCCGTTCTTGTTCCACTGGAGTTTGTTACCTCCTAGCCGCAGTATCTTCAGCTTCTCAAGGCTAAACAGCCATGTGGGTATCTCACCTGACAAGCCATGGTTATTCTCAAGCTCAAGGGTCTTGAGATTAGCCAGCTTTTGAAAGGACGATGGAATGCCACCAGACAAGTTGTTCCTGCTCAGGGACAGAGTTGAGAGATTGACCAAGCTCCCAATACCCTCCGGAATCCCAAAGGAGATAGAGTTGCTCTGAAGATCAAGCACTTCAAGATTCGTTAACTTTGACAAGGACAAAGGTATAGGACCAGAGAACTTGTTGTTCTTCAATGATAGTTTCCTCAGTTCAGTGAGACTACCTATCTCTGGAGGAATCTCTCCTTCAATGAGATTCTCCTCTAAGACAAGTTCATGCAGATTTTTGAGCTCTTTGATTTCACCACTCAACGTACCACCAATAACATTCATGCTCAAGTCAAGGCGCTCAAGAGTCTTCAAGGAGAAAAGCCGAGGAGGGATAGAGCCGTTGAAGCTGTTACGGCTCATGTCAAGAGAGATCAACCTGGTCAAGTTGGCAAAACCATCACCGGGAATCTCTCCTTGCATGTAATTAGACGAGACATCTAGCGTTGCAAGAGAGTTTATACGCATAACAGGTCTCAGAAGGCTTGAGCTCACTGAGCCAGAGAGAACAAGGGAGTTCAGGTTCAGCTCAATCACTTGTAGTGAACGAGTGTTGCATCTCACAAGCTGCCATTTGCAACAATCTGAGTTTGGCCTCCAGGTCTTTAAACCTCCCAAGTCTGCTGTGGAGTGGTTCTTGATGGCCTGAGTAAGTAAGTTCTTGAACTCGAGAAGGGATTGTCTTTGGTCTGGTGGGCAAGAGAAAGATAGTTGTGGAATCAAGAAGAAGAAGAAGAAGAGGAAGCAGGAGAGGAGACATGATTTCTGCATTTTTTTTTTTGAATTGTGTCACTCACTCTTCTTCATGTCTTGTTTTATAGTTACAAATTACAATACAAGAGATACTGCTTAAAAGACTTTAGCTTATCGACAATGTTTCTGTTCATTGTGGAATCTTTTTGTACGCACTAAGTGAGAAAACGAGTTGACTTTTAAGGTCTTTCTTTCTGTCTGTATCCTTAAAATAAACAGTTGAATTTTCACCTTACCGACCTCAAGTTGGTGACTCTGCTTAGGTTTTAAAGTTTCTACTGGATCATGACCCGCTCGACCGATCGGAAATCATTTTTATTTTATTTTTTTTACTAAATATTATACATGATTCATGATTGTAATGTGTATTAATATAAAATTTTGATAAATAACAGTATGTACTAATGTGTTTAAACAAGCAATGTGTTTAATTACTAAATTTGATTTTTAAACTTTATGATAACGTAAAGTAGATTTTTAATATATTATTTAAAATATATAGTGCTATATATTTTGTATTTTCAACATTTATCATATAAAACTTATATTGGGGTATTATTTATATGAAAATATTTGTAATATAATATATTTATATATTATATAAACATATCTACGATTTTCGCAAAGGCCATGCGCACCCGCACGGGTTTTATTTTTAAAATGTATTCTATATTGTTTAGTTTTATGTAGTATCGAGTTTGTATAATTCAATTTTGTGTTTAAAAAACAATATCAAAACTGTCTTTCGTATGTAAAAATAACACTTTGCAAGCGCGAATTGTGTCTTTTTATTGTAACACAAAATTTGATATAAAACTTATGTTTTTTACATTACGAAGTTTAGTTTTTAAAACTAATTATTACATAATTTCAAAGTGAATTTTATCTCTGAGGTGTAATATATTTTGTGTGTAATGGTTCAAAGCATTTTCGATATATATTATATTTCAGTTTGGTTTGTTTTTAGTATTATTGTATAAGTATAATACTATACAATATTACTATATTCTATACAATATATAAAGCTATGTGTTGTTTGTTTTAAAAAGTAGATTAGACTCAACATAGTTAAAGAATAGTCATATCTTTATGTATGTGTCTATGACTTATCTACCTAATGTTATCCGTGCAAATAAAATCAATATGGCCAATGAAAGTATACTGATCAACTTAAAATGAATTGTATAGAGTAACTCTAGTACGATTAATTTTTTAGTATTCTTAGTATCTATCTTATTTAAATCGACATGTAATAAAAGTGAAAGTCATATATGGAATATGGACAAAGAGAGGAATTGTATTTAAGGAAATACATCAATGTAAAATTAAACTATGGTATGTATTATATATAAAGAATGAGACATTTAATTTAAATATATGAGGTCCACCTTTTAAAATCCACCTAGAAGAAGTTTTAATGTTTCTGATTTAATAAGATAGATTATTAGTATGTGTAATTTTACTGGGTAAGAAAATCAGTTAAATCTTGTATGTAGAAACTGATTACATTTACAAACCATTATATAAAATTTCAGCGGTTCCCTTTAATTTATTTTAACAAAAAAATCAATTGTTTACCATTGTTGACAGGAAAAAAAGAAATGAATTGTTTACTATATAAATGATATTAACAAATTTAAATGTGTTTGGTTGAAAATACAAGAGCTCAAATGTGAACAGAACTTTTTATTCTTAGTGGCTTTTGAACATAAGTTATAGACTCCAAATGGTTGAATTTGATTTGTTATTCTTAGGTTTCAAGGCTTCATGATTTCCTTCAAACTCAAACTCATTGTGATAAGACTCTCATAGCACCATTATGGCTAAAACTATTTTGGGTTTCTTAAATTTTTTGGGCTTATTGCAAAAGTGACTCAAAACTTGAATTCAAACAGAAAACTAACCTTTTCTTTTGACTCATTTTTTTTTTGAGTTTTTAACCCCACATCTGCATTTTATCTACGAAAATGCCATTAACCCTTTTTTTTTTTTTTTTTCGAAAATGGCTTCTTTACTGTCTCAACCTCATTTTCTTCAAGTATTTACAATATTGCCACTGCCATGAATAGTGGGAACAACCTTGTACGAACTGTTTGGAGCTTTTAATGCCCTTTAATGCACGTAAATCTCTTTACACTCTCTCTGTTTCAATTGTTATGAACTAAAAACAACATTTCTTTCACTTTCTCTCCATATTCATCCAAAAAACTGAAGCTTTTGATTCAAAATTGTTTGGAGCCATATTTCTTTCGTTTTGACTTACGGTTGCTTTCGTTTGAGGTTCTGGGTGGTTGGAGAAGACCCTGTGTGCAAACAAAGTCATCTCACCTAGTTGAAGGTACGAATTTGAATTTTTTTCAAAATCTGTTCGCGTAGAAGACTTACAAGTAAGTCATCTGTATGTAGAAGACTTACTGATGAGTCTTCTGGTCAAACGGACGACTTAAACTAAGTCGTCCAGCTTTGTTTGGTGAAAAAAAACAGTCCAGACGACTTATATATAAGTCGTCTACGAGAAACAGGCTAGTTTTGCATTTGACCGAATCGTGTCAGATCTTTGACTATTTCTGGACGACTTATAATTCAGTCGTCTCTCGGAAAGTTAAAATTTCAATATTTTATTAAACTAGACGACTTACGTGTAAGTCGTCTTAGGTTAGTTTTGTAGTTGAAAAATAAAACTTCATAATTTAATTTTTACCAGACGACATAATATAAAGTCGTCCCGTCAGAAGACTTAATTTAAAGTCGTCCGGGGAAAGCAAAGTCGTCCAGAATTTTTCCCAATTAAGTCGTCCAAACCTTGCTTATCCCGGACGACCTTAAATTAAGTCGTCTAGCTGGACGACTTTTAGTTAAGTCGTCTGGAGAAAGTTAAATTTCAAGTTTTATTTTTCAATTACAAAACTAACCTGGGACGACTTACGTGTAAGTCGTCTAGTTTGAATAAAATATTGAAATTTTTACTTTCCAGAGACGACTGATTTATAAGTCGTCCAGAAATAGTCAAAGATCTGACACGATTCGGTCAAATGCAAAACTAGCCCGTTTTTCGTAGACGACTTATATATAAGTCGTCTGAATTTTTTTTTTAACAAACAAAGCCGGACGACTTAGAATTAAGTCGTCCCTTTTAATTTTCAATTGCAAAAGTGACCTCTTTAGACGACTTACCTTTAAGTCTTCTGGACGACTTAAATCTAAGTCGTCTGCGATAATGTTTGTTGAACTTCTTCATTTTCTCTATGTTTACTAATGTGTTTTATTTTGAATATTTGCAGATGATTTTTAAGTTACATGCAGTGTATGGAGAATGGTTGTTGAGAGATTTCCGTTGGGATTTTGTGGTTGATGATCTCAAAGGAGCAAGATTGTTTTTATTGAATGAAGATTCAACACATGCTGAACTTGTTGCAATGGCTCAAGAAGATTATAACCTGGACATGAGATCAGTGACTGTGGAGATTAGCTACTCATTACCAGCAGAAATGATGATGACTCCAAGCAGTCCTCCCATTCATGTTACAAGTGATAGACAAGTTCGAAACTTGCTCGAGATACTCAAAACGCATAGAGTATGTCTTTGTGTATCAAGCCGCAGCAAGGTGGAAACGGTTTCAGAGAAAAGAGAAGAAGCTGGTGATAATGATGAAGCTGGTGAATGGGAAGAAGATGTTGGTGATAATGATGAAGCTGGTGAATGGGAAGAAGATGTTGGTGATAATGATGAGGCTGATGAATGTTTTGAAGATGTTGGTGATAATGAGTCTGTTGAAGATGAAAATCAAGATGGGGAGGAGGAAAATGGGGAGGAGGAAAATGGGGAGGAGGATGCTGATAACACTATTGTTGGTGAAACGGATCAGAATGGTGGGGATTACAGTCTTTATGGAAAGGTTCTAGATGAGGACGAGGAAGATGATGATAATATTTGTTTTGAAGAAATTGAAAAGACATATGCTAAGACAAATGCTATCGAAGGAGGAAAATCGGATTGTACCAGCATCTATGTCAACCAGAGTTTTGTTAGCAAGGATGCACTGCTTTCAGAGCTGCGGTTGACAGCAGTGAGGGGTAGGTTTTCTTTCAGAATATACAAATCAACAAAAACTCTCCTTGTGGCAATATGTCGGGTTAGCGGTTGTGGATGGAAGATCAGAGCGAGTGTGAAACATGGGTCAAACACGTTTTGGGTAACAAAGTATGTGGAAAAACATTTATGCTCAATTGGAGACCGAATCGCTCAGCGGAGACACTGTACTCCAAAGTATGTTGGTAGTCTTTTCATTGATCGTGTTGGGATCATTGATGGGATAACTCCACAGCATATCACTGATGCAATGAAGAACATGTTTGGCATGACGCTTGATTACACCACTTCATACAGAGCACTGTTATATGCACAGAAATTGGTGAGAGGATCAGCAGAAGAAGGGTATTCGCGTCTGCCTTCATATCTCGAGCAAATCTCCATTGCAAATCCTGATTCTATCACGGCTATAGAACTTGATTCTGAGAAAAGATTTAAGTATCTATTTCTCTCTTTTGGAGCTTCTATCAAAGGTTTTAAGTATCAGAGAAGGGTCATTGTGGTGGATGGAACTCACCTAAGTGGAAAGTATGGAGGTGTTATGTTAGTTGCAGCCGCACAAGATGGCAATTTTCAGATATTCCCATTGGCTTTTGGGATCGTGGATGCTGAAGATGAACCTTCTTGGGAATGGTTTTTCACAAAATTGGCTAGTTGTATATCTCATGACAAGCCTCTGGTGATAGTCTCTGACCGGCACGCGGCCATTAAAAGTGCGTGTGAGAAGGTGTTTCCTTGGGCAACCCGAGGAATATGTTATTATCACCTTCAAGATAACATTGTCAAAAAGTTTAAAGGGAAACATCTCATGTACTTGGTGAAAGGGGCTGCTTATGCGCACACGGTTCACGATTTTAACCGGTACATGGCTGAGATACGGAGTGCAAACCCGGAACTTGCAACGTATTTGGAGAAGGCCGACGCCAAGCTATGGTCAAGGGTTTATTGTAAGGGGAACAGGTTCAACATAAAAACAAGCAACATCGCTGAATCTATTAATTCCGCACTGAAGCGAGCAAGAGGATTTCCGATTCCGTTCCTGCTGGAGTTCATAAGGCAGAAGTTAGGAAAATGGTATTGGAAAAGGAGACAAGATGCTTTGAGTCTCCCAACTGTACATAGCCGGGGTGTTGAATACTTGCTTGCTGTTCGATCAGAGATAGCGGATACGATGACGGTCGAACCAATTGATGGATGGCGTTTCTTTGTCAAAGGTGGCAAAATGGACTGTGCGGTTGATTTGGAACATGTAAAGTGTGGTTGTGGTGTCTATGGAGTGGAGAAAATACCTTGCTCTCATGCTATAGCAGCTGGAACACATGCTGGTGTGCATATCGACACACTTGTATGTCCACTTTACTCAAAGAATCATCTGTATGCAGGATACTCAGAGAATATATATCCTATCGTGTCACAACATATTGAGGAACGAGAATGCTTTCCTCCAAACGTAAAGCGTGGTCCGGGGAGACAGAAGAAATCAAAGATGGCAATCTTGGTTGGAGCTATCTAGGATGAGGGGACACAAACCCAGGAAGAACACAGGGCACGGAGATGCTCAAACTGCAAGGAAACTGGCCATAGACGAAACAATGTACACAACCAGTTGACTAGTTGTCCAGACGACCTAAATATAAGTCGTCCAGTCTTGATTACCCGTCAGACGACTAATTTCTAAGTCGTCCAGTGTTTCGTCTACCTACGAAGTCGTTCCAGTGTATTAGAGACTACTTCTACTATCCCTTCAAAGTGTATTTTTTTTTAGACGACCTTTTACGAAGTCGCCAGTGTATTTAAGTCGTCCAGTGTATTTAAGTCGTCCAGTGTTTAGACTACCTTCTACTATCCCTTCAAGTGTATTTTTTTTTAGACGACCTTTTACGAAGTCGTCCAGTGTATTTTATTTTTAGACTACCTTATTTTTTTAGACGACCTTATTTGTAAGTCGTCCAGTGTATTTTATTTTTAGACTACCTATTTTTTTTTTAGACGACCTTATTTGTAAGTCGTCCAGCTGGAAAACCTTCCAGACGACTTATTTGTAAGTCGTCCAGCTGGAAAACCTTCCAGACGACTTATTTGTAAGTCGTCCAGCTGGAAAACCTTCCAGACGACTTATTTGTAAGTCGTCCAGCTGGAAAACCTTCCAGACGACTTATTTGTAAGTTAGAAAATCTATACAAGTTAGAAATCAAATAAATCATACATGCCCACACATACAATAGATTTGTGTAAACAAATAGTTCAAATATACAAATAGATTTGTGTAACAAATAGTTCAAATATACAAATTGATTTGTGTATCTATACAATTAAAAAATCTATACAAGTTAAAAAATCTATACAAGTTAAAAATCTATACAAATTGATTTGTGTATCTAAATCATACATGCTACAACATACCACCATCCTCATTATCTTTCAGATGCTGATCAACAAGCTCCGTCCATATGCAAAGCCATAGTATCCCTCATAGTCTTCGCATTGG
Organism: Raphanus sativus; assembly: GCF_000801105.2. Lineage (NCBI taxonomy): Eukaryota > Viridiplantae > Streptophyta > Magnoliopsida > Brassicales > Brassicaceae > Raphanus > Raphanus sativus. The sequence continues at coordinate 39,443,597 of NC_079515.1, read as the reverse complement.
ACCTAGCAAAGTCTTTAGGGCTAAAGGGACCCCAAAGATGACAGTCAATGTACTTTGCAGCGTACACGCCACAATCACCATTGTTGGCCGTGGGTACATCTTTGAGGAGTCTCTCATAAGTGTATCGCTCCAACCCATGCATCTGGTCTCCGCACTCCACAATCAGATAAGGGACCATCTCGAGAAAAGGCTCCATTATCTCATCCCATCTTTCTGGTATGGTAGTTGAAGGTATGCTGTCCCAGACGACTATGTGCCTCTTAGGGATCGATTCCAAATAGCACCCAATGTTTGTTGTCCAAGTTCAGTGGCGCATAGATATCATAATGTCCTCCCCCACTTCTTGTTTGATTGGCAAAATGAAGGCATTGATCCGTCATACAAACTCGCCGCCCCACTAGGTAGCATTTTTCCTAAACCATTGTGATCAGACGACGATGTTTTGAAGACCAGATACTGTTCTCTCAAGACTGGGTAAAGTTGTGATCCAGGAAAGCACATTCGCTGGCGCTCCGGAAACATTGGTGGGTTCTCCTTATACCTCTGCCTCAGCACATTCATCCAAGCATCTATATGCTGCATATAAAATAATACAAGTTAGAACCTTCCAGACGACTTACATAAGTCGTCTGGAAGGTTTTCCAGCTGGACGACTTACAAATAAGTCGTCTGGAAGGTTTTCAGCTCGAAAACCTTCCAGACGACTTATTTGTAAGTCGTCCAGCTGGAAAACCTTCCAGACGACTTATATATTTTAAAATCTATACAAAGACAAGTTACCAGACGACTTATTTGTAAGTCTTCTGGAAGGTTTCCAGCTGGACGACTTACAAATAAGTCGTCCAGCTGGAAAAACTTCCAGACGACTTATATATTTACAATCTATACAAAGAAGTTACCAGACGACTTAAATAAGCAGAAGACTTACTACGTCTTCCAGCCATGCTTTGGATGTCCGGAGTTTTTGATACCACCAAGTTGGTGATGTACGTGGTTTGTCCTCCTTCCTTAGTGAAATAATCACTGCAAACAAAAAAGCAATCAGTTTTGGGTAGACTAAATCAAGCTATTATGGGTAAAGCAATCACTTACGGATCAGTTTTCAACCAATCAGCGAGCTCCTTCATCTTAGGTCTGTTTAGTGTGGGAAATGGATTATACTTTCCACTCTAAAGGAGTTTCCTTCTCTCTGCCGTATAAGGAGATATCTGCGTGGGAGCAGGTTCTTCGTTTCACTCCTTGCACACAGAAGCAGTGGGAGCTGTTTGGTCCAATAAACAGGCTCGGTTCTGAAGCTGAAGCTGGATCGGTGGAAGCGAAGCTCGGTTGTTGATCGTTGGAAGCGAAGCTCGGTTGGTCAGTGGAAGTGAGAGGAACAATCTCTTTGGAGGTGACACCATCTGCTTTATCCTCCGGCAAGATCTTATATACCGAGATCGCCTCATCTGCTGTATCCTCCGGCAACAATCTCTGCAATAAAAGAGAACAAGTTAACCCTGGACGACTTAAATAAAAGTTGGGAGAGGATTTGGTTTCAGCTGGAGTTCAGACGACTTATTTGTAAGTCTTCTGGAAGTTTCCAGCTGGACGACTTACAAATAAGTCGTCTGGAAGGTTTTTCAGCTGGAAAAACTTCAGACGACTTATTTGTAAGTCGTCCAGCTGGAAAACCTTCCAGACGACTTATATATTTACAAATCTATCACAAAGACCAGACGACTTAAAGATTTGATATTAACCTCTTTGGGCAGAGGAGAAGGCTGTTTCTTTGTGGAGAAGGTTTTCGTTTGAGGAGCAGGCTGTTTCGTCTGAGGAGCAGGCTGTTTAGTTTGAGGAGCAGGCTGTTTCGTTTGAGGAGAGGCTGTTTAGTTTGAGGAGCAGGCTGTTTAGTTTGAGGAGCAGGCTGTTTCGCCTTTGAGGAGTAGGCTTTGCCTTTTGAGGAGCAGGCTGTCTGGTGGGAGGAGTAGGATGATTGGTTTGAAGTGGAGGCTGATCCTTTTGAGGAGTAGTCTGTTTGTTACTAGCCCCGGTTTCTGGGCTTGGGGGTAGGGTGTTTTTTACTAACCCGGTTTCTGGGGCTTGAGGGGTAGCCTGATTGGTGACACACCTTCTTCTCCACAGCTTCCCAATCTATCGGAGATCTTCCTAATCTCCTGATGCACTTCTTAAACCCCTCTTTCATCATGTCACCTAAGTCCTGAACATGTTTTCTAACTCCTCTGGTCACCCAACTAGCCTTTCTCTAGCCTCTTCTGTAGCCTCTTCTGTAGCCTCTGTAGGAGCCCTCTTCTCTAGCCTCTTTAGGAGCCTCTTTAGGAGCTCTTTACGAGCTTTCTTCCGAGTCTCTGATTGTCTTCCTCCACCTCCTCCACAACATCTCTTTGGCTCTTTTCGATGGAGTCACAAACTTGGTTTTGTACCAGTGACTTCCCAGCAATCCATGGTCCACTTCCACGGTCTCCGATCATACATCATTTAATGATGTTCTCCGGGGGCGTCATCAACCTCAGAGTCCCATTTTGGCCACATTCACTAATGTCCTTCTCAACAAAGTTGATCACGCGGGTCTGCAGTAAATAGAAGAAGAATCGAGTTAGATATTTGAAACAAAATACTAAATAGACGACTTAATTATAAGTCGTCAACTAAGTCGTCCAGCTGGACGACCTTCAGACGACTTATTATAAGTCGTCTACTAAGTCGTCCAGCTGGACGACCTTCCAGACGACTTATAATAAGTCGTCTACTAAGTCGTCCAGCTGGAAGACCTTCCAGACGACTTATAATAAGTCGTCTACTAAGTCGTCCGGGAAGACCTTCCAGACGACTTATATAAGTCGTCTACTAAGTCGTCCAGCTGGAAAGACTTCCAGACGACTTATAATAAGTCGTCTACTAAGTCGTCCAGCTGGAAGACCTTCCAGACGACTTATAATAAGTCGTCTACTAAGTCGTCCAGCTGGAAGACTTCCGGACGACTTAATTAAGTGAAGATGGAAAGGTACCTGACTCAAGATAGCAGCTTTCATGAATCTGCGGCTCTGCTGCCGTCGTAAGCCAGAATCGGTGGAGACGGACTGTTTGCTCTGGGTAGACCAATACTAGCACCCAATCCCGGAATAGCTTCGTATACGCCCAGACCTGAAGAACTTGTATAAAGCATCCACGGTGTAACAGCCAGTAATATCTTTGTTCCACAAAGAGTCCATCAGCACTTAAAACGCGACTCTCCCCATGGATAATTCTCAACCTTTCTAAATCCATCACTAGCCTTGCGAGAGTAGCTCGTGTAGCGCTTGAGAACTTTTTCCCTTCAATGAATCCAGTGAAGATGGAAAGGTACGCGAGTCGCTTGCGATCTTCCCTGGACCAATCCCGCATCTTTCAGTGCTGCTATTATCTGATCAGTACTTGGCCCAGCTTCCGATGAACTCCCATCATCTCCCAGAAAGAAACCATCTGTGGGGTAACTTCACATTCTGGTGTCTCAAGGTCTCGATGTAGTCGCAGTTTAGACCAGTGATGTTTTCAAACTCTAACAGTGAAAACTCGCAGGTTCTGGACCAACGAGACACCACATCTCGTACTTCTTCTTAATGTCCAGCTTTAAACCGAGCAAATGGTGAACCAGCCTTGAAGCCCAACCAATCCCTGCTCCTTGAACTTGATGAAAACTCCCAATCTCGACTCCTTGAGCTCTTCAAATTCAGCATCAGTGAGAGCTTCCCTAGAGAGCAGTATGCAACTTCGTGTTATCCGTATGATACGAAATGCTATTGTGGGGTTCTGGCTCTTCCCCTAATGTGTAATAACCTACGGGGGAGTTCTGGAATATCCATCCTTTTGTCTGCAAAAATAATCAAAGACAACAATAGAAGTCAGAAACAAGCTAAATCAATCACGCCTTAATTGTTACTCCAGACGACTTAGTAGACGACTTAAATATAAGTCGTCTAGAAAGTCGTCCAACTGGGACGACTTAGTTGACGACTTATATTAAGTCGTCTGGAAAGTCTTCCAAATGGACGTACTAAGTCGTCCAGGTTGAAGACTTTCCAGACGACTTACTTAAAGTCTCCAGTAGAAAAAATTTCAAGCGGACCTGATTAGTCGCAGAAGGAGTTCGAGTAACGTCATTGGTGGTTATAGATTGAAAAAATAAACGTGAAACGGTGAGAATGAGTAAATTGAAAGAGACAACGTTTTATGTTCATCTTTTCAGAGTTTGATGACTTACCGGCGTTAGGGTTTACAGAGAAACGGCGCTACGGTTTACAGAGAAGAAGCGGCGGCGCTAGGGTTTGAGAAGAAAACGGCGGTGCTAGCTAGTGTTTAGAGTAAGCGGGCGGTGAGAACGTTGGTGAGCACGGTGGCGAGGGCGACGTTTGTTCGGAAATAGTGGAAGGGGGGCGCTAGGTTTAGAGGAATCGGCGGCGCTAGGG